>NC_051412.1:40534282-40534466 GCF_015228065.2 Penaeus monodon
CTGTATGATTATTTTCCCTATTAACAGTTGATATGAATTTTCGTCTTTGCAATTGTTAATACTGTTGCTTTTTTTCAGTCTAAAGGTTCCTGTGAAATTAGGACCTTAATTGAGTATTTGTGAACGGTATTTGTGTTTAAAAAAAATGTGGGTTTGTTTTGAATGGGAATGTGTCTTTCTATGG
>NC_051412.1:40534952-40535037 GCF_015228065.2 Penaeus monodon
TACTTTGTAATACTTAAATAAGGGCCTAATTTCACAGAAAACTTTAGAACTGAAATTTCTGCATCTTGTACAACACCAAAGGCCG
>NC_051412.1:40535305-40535930 GCF_015228065.2 Penaeus monodon
TGCAAAGACGAAAATTCATATCAAATGTTAATTGGGATAATAATCATTGATAAAAAGGACGATGGATAATGATCCTGTTAATATGAACACTAATGACACTACTAATAACTAGCGTAAAAATATCAATAATAACTCTAGGAATAAAAATACAGAAAAAATAACACCTACTGAAGATTTAACACTAATGAAAAATTAAACACTGAAAATAACAATACTGAAAACAAGACAAAATCAAATGTAACAATACTACTGAAATACTTCTACTAAAATTACATACGATGTCATCCCTTTACCAGAGGCCATCACGACCCAGGAAATGAGATCACCTCAAGACATGACGTGAGACCCCCAGGAGAGAACACCTGAACAGGACGTGTGTTGACCACCCCTCCCCTCCTCCTTGCCTCCCCCTCCACATACAACCCCACAATCCATATCCTAAAGTCTGTATCTACACTCCACATCTCCAATCCACGTCGTGTAGTTTATACCCACGATCCACATTCCAGACTTCACATTTTATATTCTATAATTCACGATATATCCCCCCCCACCCAGCCCTTCCCTCTCCTACACCCATTTCTGCATCTCTCGAAAGGTACTTTATCTCTGCATCACTCTTTGA
>NC_051412.1:40536294-40536452 GCF_015228065.2 Penaeus monodon
TTGGGACAGCACGTGCACCATGACACACACATATCTGCCGAATCTCTCTGTGTGATGGTCGACTGATAAGAATGTGGTGGGCTTAAGAGAACAGCTGAGTGCGTCATTCGTTTAAGACGGGTTGGTGTACGTATGTCTGTGTGGGATTTATAACTGAA
>NC_051412.1:40536604-40536925 GCF_015228065.2 Penaeus monodon
GGATGGGAAAACGAAAGGAAGAATATAGGAAAATGAAAGAAAAAGATAGGAAAACGAAAGAAAAATATAGGAAAACGAAAGAAAAATATAGAAAGAAAAATATAGAAAAAATATAGAAAGAAAAATATAGAAAAAAAAATATTGAAAGAAAAATACAAGAAAACGTAAAATAAAAGAAATAATATTCAAGAAAATAAGAATAAGATGATAAGAAAATAAGTCAAGAAAAGCTGTTACCTTAAGAGAGAAAATATTCACATGTTTGGAAAAAAATGCATAAATAAGAATAAATAAATAAAAATAATAAAAATTAGTAAATGA
>NC_051412.1:40537117-40537339 GCF_015228065.2 Penaeus monodon
CGAAGAAATATCAACACAACATCAGCGACCCCCATCCGTCTCCTTTACCCCCCCCCCCCATCACGACACAGGAAATAAGATTACCCGAAGACACGACGTGTGACCCCAGGAGAGAACACCTGAACAGGACGTGTGTCAATCCACCTCTCCCCCTCCCCCCTTCCTCCCCCCTCCTCTTCCCCCCACACCCCCTTTGGACGTCGCCGTTATCACTTCATCGAT
>NC_051412.1:40537388-40537460 GCF_015228065.2 Penaeus monodon
TCTTACTTTCTTTCCTAATTCTCGTTCCTTCGTTGCTCTCTCGATGGCAGCCGTGTGTGTGTGTGTGTTTTG
>NC_051412.1:40537770-40537966 GCF_015228065.2 Penaeus monodon
GCACCCAGAGGAGGGGGGGGACCAGAGCCCCAGGGGACCGCACCTGCACACAGCCTCCGATGCCACACCCGGGGGACCGCCATTACCCTGGGAGAGAGACCATTAGCTCCCGATACGAGAGATACGAGGCTATTAATATTCCCTGCTCGAGATTTTCTCTTGATATGGCTTTTTTAGCAAGTGGTCAGTGATGTAC
>NC_051412.1:40538033-40538485 GCF_015228065.2 Penaeus monodon
TGGAGGTAATGTATTGGTAATATGATTTTCTTTTTCATAAGACTGTATATTCTTTTTTTTTAGAATCAATGGTTGCGTTATCTCTAGGGGAAATCCCTCTCTCCCACACCCCCACCCACTCTCCCAGCGTCCCCCACCCTCTCCCACACCCCCACCCCTCTCCCAGCATCCCCCTCCCTCTCCCACACCCCCACTCACTCTCCCAGCATCCCCCTCCCTCTCCCACACCCCCACACCCACTCCCACACCCCCTCCCTCTGGCTCAGACGAGGCCCAGCTCCCACTCCGTCGCGATCGCACACTTGCCGGTTCCGCGGAGGATTACCTGGAGGTGTTAACCGGAGTCCCTCGGGAAAACACCTGTGTCAGTCTCGGCGGATGACCGTGAGAGCGTAAGGGCGAGGAGAATGAGGAAGAGGAGAGGGAGAGAGAGGAAGCGAGGAGGAAGAGGG
>NC_051412.1:40538704-40539088 GCF_015228065.2 Penaeus monodon
GGAGATCGAAGAAAAGAGGAGAAAAGGGAAGAGGGTGAAAAGAGGGAGAGAAACGAAGACGGGGGAACGAAGAAGAGAGGAGAAAAGGGGAGAGAGGAAAAAACTAAGAGAAGTAAAAAACACATAAGGATAGAGATGGAATATTTGTGTTATACTGTTGTTTATGTTTCATTGAATATCGTGATTTTCTTTTATTGTGATAAAAAAATCACGTAAAATAGATTAGAATCTATGGTGCCCTTTTACGTTATAAAGATGCATGTAAGTATATCCTGAATTAGATCTCTTTATAAGCAGTCCTACAGTCTTCTATTCATCACCACAAGATCAAAATCATAAAAATTCATTTGTCTGAAGTTTACGATTACCTTGCACCCCCCCCCC
>NC_051412.1:40539512-40539910 GCF_015228065.2 Penaeus monodon
GGTGATAAACAACAGTATCAAAAACCTTTTTCCCAGGGTTTGAAAATCCTTAACAAGAGAGAATTAACCAACCAAAGAAATACACATACGCGTCATCGGGAATTGCAACGCACGTGCAAGAGGACAGGAATGGGAATCGGGAATCGTCCCCAGGGAGCGCACGTGCAGTTGCTTCCTCTCTGGCCTTTGACACCTTCCGCCAGACTCCGTGCAACTTCCGGTCCATTTGGGTGTCATTGCGGTTCTTTCGTGTCATTTTCATGCTTGTTTGGTTTCGTTAAGTTTTTTGTAATGTTATCGTAGTTCGGTATTTTTTATTGTTAAGTTTGTTTTTAGTAATTGCGTTTTTTTTTTACCTTATCATGGTCCTGTAATTTCAAAAAAAAAAAATCTTGGCT
>NC_051412.1:40540009-40540876 GCF_015228065.2 Penaeus monodon
GTGGTAATATATTTTCCATTACTCTTCCAATTCATCTTTATTTGTGATTTTATAAAAATCTTATCACGACCCTGTATTTTACATAAATATTTTACAATATCATCTTGCTATTTCTTTATCGTAGCGTATGATGCAAATTAATAAATAAATAAACAGGTCGAATGCTAAATCTACATCTATATTTTTCTTCGATTAAAAAAAATACACTTAATATTTTTTTTAAAATGCATAAAACGAAACGAAATTACAGCCAAGTAGGTGTGATGAGAAAGAAATTGAAAATAAGGACATAGCAAGGACAGGATAAATAAGAACATCGAAATAAGGACAAAATAAGAGAAAATATAAGTAAATACATACCCTACCCAAAAATATATACATATAGACATGCAAACACAAAAAATCGATATAGATACGAACGAAAGCAGTACATAGAAACGGGGAAAAATATATAAGAACATTAAAAACATGAATTACAAACACAAACAAAAAATAAATCTCCATACAAATAAATCTCGACTAACCAGGCAACTATTAAAGACATGAATTACAAACACAAACAAAAAAATCTCCATACAAATAGATCTCGAATAAGCCAGCAACTCAGCCCGGAAGTACACCGTGACACACACACAAAACGGAGACACATCTTGCCAGACACCAGGACACTTGGCTCACCTCAGTCCCCTGGGACCGCACCTGCACCTACTGACCTCGAGGTGCCAGCTCTCCTAAGGTCAAGAGGAGGCACAACGGAACACGTGGTAGGTCATTGAGAGGTCATGAGAGGTCAGAGAGTTACAGGTCACAGCAGGAGAGCGGTTCATTAGGATGGCGATAACAAGAGATACAAACTTTATAACGGAA
>NC_051412.1:40540944-40541045 GCF_015228065.2 Penaeus monodon
AATCCAGGTGAAGTTGATCGGAATTGATAAGAGATTGAGGCTGAGAGGAGAGTTAATTGAGGTATGTGCGTGCGTGCAAGAGCGATAGGTTTGTGGTAGGT
>NC_051412.1:40541821-40542060 GCF_015228065.2 Penaeus monodon
TACATTTACATACACACACGTTGCTCTAAATCTTATCCAACTTTGCAAATTTCTTACTTAAATCCCAAAAGGAAAAAAACTACGAGTCATCATCACTTTTTTTTATTCATATCCATTAAAAAAAGGAAAAAAATTATGAAAAGGAAATACAGCAGGTGATCGTAATCAATCATTAACAAGGCCACAGCATGACTCAGGTGCGTTTCGTCTGATTAATTGATTAGCAGGTGTTTAATGAT
>NC_051412.1:40542093-40543246 GCF_015228065.2 Penaeus monodon
AAGGGCCTACTCACCCCTCTACCCTCGAGGTTTAACCCTCATCCCCCCACCCCTCCCCTCTTCCTGTTCCCCATACCCTCCACCTCTTACCCGCTTCTATGCCCCATCCCGATGCTCCTTCCCCTTCCCAGGCCCCTTCCCCAGGCCTCTTCCCCAGGCCCCTTCCCCAGGCCCCTTCCCCAGGCCCCTTCCCCACGCCCTGTACCTTCAACCCTCTACCCCACCCGCCTCTTACCCCACACCCATGCCTCATACCCCTACCCCCTACCCCCATCCCCTACCCCCTGAGAACACCTGTGAGTCATTAGCCTGCTTCTTGATGTCTGCAAGATGCTTCTCGAGGAGATGAGACGGAGGATCCACCTTGATTTTAGGGAGATAAGGAGGTCGTTGATTACTTCTTTTATTCTTTTTTTGTTTATCTGTCTTAATCTCTTTTTGTTACATTTTCGTATGTTTCTTTCATTATTCTTTTTTTTTCAGGTACTTCGAAATTTTTGGAAATGTGTGTAGTATCCACAAAATATCTTCCACCCTTTCCATCTTTCATCTCCCCTCCACCCTTCTCCCCTTTTCCTCCATCTGTGGGTCTCTTCGTCTTCCCCTCTTCCCCTCTTCCCTCCTCTCCACTTCCACTGTGTTCGTTTCTCCCTCTCTCCTTCTCCTCATCCTCTCCACTCTATTCCACTTCCACTTTCTTTATCTCTCCCTCTTTTCCCTACTGCTCCTCTCCCCTCCTTCCAGCCATCACTTTTTTCTTTTTTCCCCTCTTCCTTCCTCCTCCTCTACCTTCCCACCTCCACCCTTTCCATCCTTCCCCCTCTCCCCTTCCCTCCTTTTCTCCCCTCTTCCCCATCTTCCACCCCCATAATCTCTCCTCCTCTCCCCTCGCTCCTCCTCTCCCCTCCCTCCTCCTCTCTCCTTCCCTCCTCCTCTCCCCCTCCTCCCCAGCCTTCAGAAGCCACGCCCCTGAAGCTCAAGGGAGCCATCCCATCTCGCCCTCCCTATCAACTCCAAGATTTCGAGACAAGGGAACAGTAGCGGCCGATGACAAGCACTGGTGATGGAGGAGCCGAGGGAGGGAGGTGGCAAGGGCGTCGCCAGACCTGCAGCGTGCCACATGCTCGCCAGAGATGGTCGTCGAGATTAAAAG
>NC_051412.1:40543274-40543447 GCF_015228065.2 Penaeus monodon
GGGGGGGAGGGGGTTGGGCTCTCTGGATTTTTTTTAGGAGGAGGAGGAGGGTGAAGGGTTATTGTGAAATCATGTTGGCGGTTAATGCTTTCTGTAAATTGTAGGCACGTGCACAGCCCACGCAATTTTTTTTAGAATAAAGCTCGAGCTTCAACAGATGCTACTTTTTTTTC
>NC_051412.1:40543620-40544106 GCF_015228065.2 Penaeus monodon
GTTAATTCAGGCGAGATGGGAACCACAGGAGTAAATGTTGTGTTTGTAATTCTAAAGTAATGATGGTGTTGTTTTTGTTAATTTTATGCTTCATTGTCGTAACCTTTATCTCTAAATCTTCTGTTATTAACGTCATAATCCATATCAGTATTGTCGACAAAGTTAAAATTTTCGTATCTCTTTTCTTTTAAGGAAATTGTACTAAGATATGTAAACAAAAAAAATCCGACTTTATCACAAGGAAAAATATTTCAAAGAGAGTGCATGGTAACCGAAATCGATTTGATTATAAGTTACTTTACGATAAAACGGTCGATTCGTCTGACTGATTCCAAGCCCTCTATTTTACGGTGACTGTCATGCGCATGACCTTCGCCAACCCTGCATGACAAAGAAAGGGTTGCGGGACACGTGACAATGACATATTTAAGAGTGACTTCGCGTGCATCACACTCGGCAGTGAACGCTGCCCAATGGAGCGAGGAG
>NC_051412.1:40544539-40544629 GCF_015228065.2 Penaeus monodon
AGTAGCTCCGCCGAAGCGAACATATGTGCTAATCCTGCCTTGTATTGTAGGTTCCTTCCTCCCTTTCTCCGCGTCTGGGCCGAGCGCACA
>NC_051412.1:40544717-40544922 GCF_015228065.2 Penaeus monodon
TCATGACCCCATGGCGTCTTTGTGGGCACACGTGGCATAAGGTCAACCGGAAAAGAGGCTTTGCACGTGGGAGGTCACGAGGGGTTGTTTTACTTGGAAGCGAGGTCAGGGAGTGACGTAAGGGGGGGGGGATTATTAAGATGGACAGATGATGGTTTTGGTCGAAATGGCCGTTTGTTTTTAGCTCTGTATGTGTGTGTGTGTG
>NC_051412.1:40545245-40545426 GCF_015228065.2 Penaeus monodon
CGGTGTATGCATACACGTACACCGAATATATGTGCAGAGAAACCTCACAAAGCACACGTCCAGTGCGTGATAAGATGTGTCTCCATCGGAAGTCATGAGGCAGATTCATCCCCTGCATGACCGGCCGAGAGCATCCACATGGCGGCCGGTCACGTGATCGCACGTGGATCACGACGCATGC
>NC_051412.1:40545873-40546088 GCF_015228065.2 Penaeus monodon
TCAATGTCTGTCTGATAAGATGTGGGAAGAGGTTGGCAGATATGCATGAGGTTCGGTGATTAATTTGATATCAATTAGCATTTTACTCTATTTTATCCGTGAAATATCAGTAAAAAAAATGTCCTTCAAGAAAAGCATAGACAATTAATTTATTATGAATCACGATTTTTTTTTCTTTTGATAATAATAAAAAAAATCTGATTCAACATCCTCTT
>NC_051412.1:40546224-40546328 GCF_015228065.2 Penaeus monodon
CCGTCACGGTCTGGCAAATTGGCTTAACTTGCACCTTGGAAGCTAAACCGAAAGCTCTCTTCGCGACCTGTGTCTGCGCTCGACCCGAAGGCCAAGCGCCGATG
>NC_051412.1:40547626-40548007 GCF_015228065.2 Penaeus monodon
CTTTTTCCCCAATGGATGCAAATGACCCTATTACCTTCCTTCATGAAAGAGAAGGCTCAGCCACCGTACTTCAACCCCTGAGAGGTCAAAGGTCAGCCCAAAAAATCGCCGAAGAAAGAGAGAAAAAACAACACCTATGTTCCTTCACATCTCTCGTCCGCCATTGTAACGCGTGACCTCATCCGCGACCCAACCCGCGGCACCTGGGGACGAGCTGGCGACCTCGTCATGGTTTGTTTAGGATGAGCAACACGTGTTAAGTCTTCCCTTTGTCCTCGAGGCGTCCTTTGTGGCTCCTGAACTATGATGAGGACAGGCGGAGGACAACAATGGCGTAAGGCGAGGACTCCCGCGGGATGCGATTAGCCGTGTTTGCTTTTT
>NC_051412.1:40548439-40549053 GCF_015228065.2 Penaeus monodon
AACAAGCATATCCCACACACATGAAGAGTGAGATCACCCTCTCCATTCATCCTTACCTCTTTCACCACCTTCGCCTTCTCCTTTTGTATTTGACTTTGACCTTTGATTCTAACAATATTTATCCTTTAATCCGACTTATTGCATCGCCTATCCCATCAAATCTCTCTCTCCTTACGCCATTGTCTGCCCTCTGTTTCCTCATCGCAGTTAACGAGAACAAAGAACACCTGAGGGACAAAGCGACGGCTTAACACGTGTTTTTCCTCCTAAACAAACCATTCAGGGGTCATGTGTCTGCCCCAGGTGTTGTAGGTTGGGTCACAGATGAGGTCATAGCTCGTTTTTTGTTAAGTTGGATGATTCGGGGGCAAAAGAATGATCGTGTTACTATTCTTCAGTGGTGTATTGTGGCTGGTGACCTTTGACCTCCCCCGAAGGAAGAATGCATTCTGTAGGGTGCAAAAACAAAGGTGGGGGAGATGACCCTCTCTGCACGTGTGGAAGGGTGTGGCCTGTTCACTGCTGTTCGGGGATGGGAATGTGCATTGTTATAGAAATGAGAAAAGTCTGAGGGTATATAGTATATGCCTTTACGGGAGTAGGCAGAGACAATA
>NC_051412.1:40551459-40551542 GCF_015228065.2 Penaeus monodon
TTAAATTTTATACTTTATTTTTTTTTTTTTTATAAAATATTTTTTTTTATTTTATTATTTTTTTTTTTTAAAAAAATTTTTAA
>NC_051412.1:40552025-40552222 GCF_015228065.2 Penaeus monodon
ACAAAATATTATTATAAGTTTTAAAATTATATTATATTATATATATATAATATATATATTATGTAGTATGTTGTATGATGTAGTATTTTGTATGTATGTAGGGGTTTTGGTATGATGTTGATGTTTGAAAACCTATTACCCATATATTTATATTATTTTTTAAAATTATTATTTAAAATTATATATATATATTTTGG
>NC_051412.1:40552293-40552451 GCF_015228065.2 Penaeus monodon
GTTATTTTTTTATATATATTATATTTATTTTAAAATATTTTATATATATAAAAATATTATATAATATATTTAATATTTATATATTTATATTTTTATATTTTTTTTATTTGTGGGTTATTATATATAATTATTATTTAATATTATTATATTTTTATATT
>NC_051412.1:40552597-40553042 GCF_015228065.2 Penaeus monodon
TTTTTTTATATTTTTTTTTTTTAAAATTTTATTTTTTTTTAATTATTAAAATTTTTTTATATTTCATAAAAATTATTTTTTTATTTTATTTTTTTTATTTTTTTTTTTATTGTATTCCTGTTATAATGATTCGCTTAAAATTTGAATGAATTAAAAACTGCAGCTGTCTATGCTGAAAGCATTGAAATGCATAATCCCTACAAAAATATATTAGGTTTATAAATTATTTAATCATCAAAATTTATCTAATAAGTACAAAACAACATTTTAAATTTTCTAGGTGATAAGGCACATGGCAATTTTTTTCACACTAAATTTTTTTAATTGCAATGATATATCGAAGCATTTTTAGATGCCTTTACAACATAGTATCTGGAAATAACTGCAAATTAACTACTGAAGAATATAGTGAGGCCCTTAGCATGTATACAATCGCATCGTGTCA
>NC_051412.1:40553082-40553665 GCF_015228065.2 Penaeus monodon
CATAATTAATTTGATAAGTTCACGGCCGTACCCCGTAGCCTTCCATTCATTATTCTGTTCTATTCATCTTTTCCCCCACCTCTTTCCCCCTTTTTATTCCCCCTCCTCCTACTCCCTTCTTGGCATTATCTGGCTGGTCACGTGATCGCATATCTCTAAGGGGATTCACAAATTTTAATGAGGGCAAGAGAGGGTCGGTGCCTCACAGTTTTCAAAGACCAACACGTTGATTATCTTTTTTTGGCTAATTAATTTTGTCTTGGTCAACTAGGGGGGGGGGGGGGGGGAGGGGGGGGGGATTGGGGGGGAAGGGGGGGGGGAAAGGGGGAGGGGGAGGGGAAAAGGGGGAAAGGGGGGGGGTTGGCAAGGGGGGTGGGGAAAAGGAGGGGGGGGGGGTGGAGGAGAGGAAGGGAAAGAGGGAGGGAGGGGGGAAAGAAAGGAAGATGGGGGTAGTATAAGGAAAAACCAAAAGAAAAAAACAGGAAGGAAGGGTGTTTTCTTTTGGCAAAACAATGGTATTCGGGCAGGGGGTTTTTGGGGGACCATCCGGAAAGGTATTAAAAATTTGGGGGATTTAATTTAA
>NC_051412.1:40553700-40554872 GCF_015228065.2 Penaeus monodon
ATGCTTATTCACACGGACTTGTGAATCTGAAATGTATATACATTATATATTTTACGACGATTTCTGAACTCGTGTTTATTTGAAAGCATAGAGCTTAAATTCAATTCAGTATTTGATGGTCTTCCTCACCAGACTGAAAAATTACTCTACGAACCAGCTCCATTTAATCACATGTGATGTGTCACCTGTCTTGAGCGCACCTTTCCTCTAATTCCGAGGGAAAAATTGACGTCATTACCTATGCATAATCACCTCCCTGTCACCTCTAAGCGTCATATTTTACACCGCCGTTTCACCTTCGCCGAATGCGCCGTCTGTAATTATTATAAACACTCGGGTCGCACTAGAACCCTCTTGGGGATCGGGCCGGACACCTGATTAAGGGGATCCAACTCTACATAACCAACGGAGCATCGGGTGACACACGACTGTCCATAAACCAACGAACCTGATCATTACTCTAAACCCTTCTCCCCCCCACGCCCTCCTTCCTTGCCCCTCCTCCTCTTTCCTTCTCCTCCGCCCTCTTCCCTTCTCCGTTACCCTAAATGCTAGAAAGGAACTGAAGAAACCAGTAATTTGTTTCCGGTCAGGTCTCGTTGGTGGTCCCAAGATGGCCAAGGCGCAAATTTTCCCGCTATATGACCGGTAATTTCGAATCGCGCGCGGAACACAGACACCGATGGTGACGGGCTTATATTTATAATCGAATCGTATCTGGCGCATCCAACACCTCATTTGTCCCAATCCAGATGCGTTTTTTATGCCTTGGACGCGGTGTGGGGTCCAATTATTGTATTTATCATGCGGGATTGAGTGTCGCCTAAAACACACAGGAAGAGAGTCATTTTCTCTGGGTAAATAAACTTTAGCAAATGCAACTAATAAGGATGTCTGGCGGGGATGATCCATGCCAGTCGTAGGATGGAAATTGGTTTAGGTCCGTGGTCGTTTATTTAGTCTCCAGGAACGCTGTTTAGGGACGACATCGATTAATGTAGGTATACAGGCGATGATAGATAAGGCGAATTATATCTACAAAGATGGTAGATGTTTACTGTGTTCTGGTCCGGGGGTATTATTGCGTGCGGCGGAGTATACGATCCGAGATCTAACAATCTTATATCCTCTCTCTGCCTGTTGGTCGTTGTTTGTCTCTGTCACTCTCTGTT
>NC_051412.1:40555117-40555341 GCF_015228065.2 Penaeus monodon
ATCCCTCTCGCCCTCTCCCACCCTCCCTCCTTCCCCTCCACCCCCCTCCCTCTTTCTCTCCTCCCCATGTATTTCCTGTTTGTCCCCGGCAGATGAAAGCACGCACCAGTTCCCACACATTAACAAAAGCTCGGTAAGATGCCAAACTTCGACGCCGTGTCAAATGCATGCCAAGGCGGATTGTGAAGAAGGTGACAAGAGTGTGAAGAAAAAGGGGGGGGGGG
>NC_051412.1:40555558-40555832 GCF_015228065.2 Penaeus monodon
TCGTTTTGTGTTCGTGCTTACGCCTTTTTTTTATCCCGTAAAAGGAAAGTAAAAATTTTAAGTGTTCAGGTCAAACTAAAATCATAATTTCGTGAGACTCTTGAGCAGGGCAAAGAGGAAGTAGTAACTGTCCTTTTCCCGTCTCTTTCCCCCTCTAGAGGCGTCTTTTTCTCATCCCCCCCCCCTACGTTTTCCCCATCGTCTCCCCAGGGGCCCCCATAGCCCAGAGTTTTCCCCGACTCCTCGCCCCTTTTACTTTCCTCATTTTCCCCCG
>NC_051412.1:40556206-40556286 GCF_015228065.2 Penaeus monodon
AAAAATTCCTCTTTAATTCTCAGTCCCCTTTTGCCGGTTTTTCCTGGTTAAAAAGAATTTTAAAGGAAAATTCCTCAGCG
>NC_051412.1:40556311-40556735 GCF_015228065.2 Penaeus monodon
GGTGCTAAAAGCCGACAGAAGGTGGGGAAAAACCTGATAATCTCAAAAAATGGAATTTTCCGTTTTCTCCGGGCGTTTTTTTATCTACTCTCATTCGTGAATGAAGCCTTTTCATTATTTTCTTTTTTTTTCCTTTTTTTCCCCTTTTTTTCTCTGACTATTTCTTCCTTCAATAACTTACATCAAAAATATGATTACAAAACCCGAGAACGCACCGGTGACAGATTTTCATATTAATCTCACTCTCTATTTCGTTGCAAGACGAAGGCGCGCTTTTGGCAGGAATTCTTGAAGGAAAAAAAGGGATTTATAACAATGAGTGACATTTTCAAAGTGATTAATGGGATCCACGTGGATGGGCGCGCGTGACGGCCTCGAGGAAGACGGGGAAATGGAGTGTGTGTGGATGTACACATGGTTGGGC
>NC_051412.1:40556858-40557134 GCF_015228065.2 Penaeus monodon
CTTACTTGTAAGTATCTATGCACGCATGTCTGTATATAAACAGAAAATGAGAACTGCTCTGTACAAAATAAGAACATTTTGAGCGACTCACACAAATAGACAAAAGAAAATCAAACTCAGAGGCATTTATATCCTAACCCCCTTACCTCCCCCCCCCTGCCCCCTCTCCCGAGACAGCATACGGCCACCAGCTCTTCACCAATCTCAAAATCATTTTTCTCGTTTTCCAGCCTTTTGCCACAATAGACTCGCCTCCTTCCTTTGCCCCCCCCCCGC
>NC_051412.1:40557398-40557613 GCF_015228065.2 Penaeus monodon
CATCGGCGTTCCAAGAGCCAAAAATAACATGACATTAACAACAGCCTGGAAAAGAAAACGAGAAAGAACTCAAAACCGATCATTTTCTTGTCTCGCCTCAGTGGTCTCGATGGAGTAAATTCTCCCACAAACAAATCAATTCATGTAACGTTAAACTGACCATTTGACCGGCTCGGAATGGGCTTTCTGTTCGCCCCGTTTGGTACTTAGGCCTA
>NC_051412.1:40557774-40558272 GCF_015228065.2 Penaeus monodon
GACGCAAGACCGAAAAAACCCGGAGGACAAGAAGATGCTATTACGCACTCGCTCCTAAGGTCGTGAGCCCTGTGCTTTTGGTAGGGGGGAAATGAACCTTATGGAAGATCGTGACTGCGTCCCCTCGACGTCGACTCGAGGAGCAGCGACGGGCCGGCCATCCAGTGCCTGCCTCGCCCTGGTCATCAGACAACAAATGATTTTACACGATTTTGCGTTCTCGACGAGTTGATGGAGGCCCATCAATAGAGTATCAATAACAATGGATTTTTTACGCCGCACTGACTCCCAGCGCCTCACAAAGGGCAGGAGGCCGCGCTTATAGGCCATTAAGGGCTCGAGAGACGCCATTGAGTATGCTGACTATGCTGAGGGGAGAGAACCGACTATATATATCCTGGGTATAAGGCTGGTCACTACTGTGTATTGTGCGTCGGGCGACAGAAGAACAGATTCGTGGAGTAATGAAGCTTGATCTTGACGTACGTGGAGGCGCTG
>NC_051412.1:40558340-40558804 GCF_015228065.2 Penaeus monodon
AAAATCGAGAAGAAAGGGTCTAGAAGGCTGGGATGAAAGAGAGGGGGGAAGAAGGCAGAGGAGATTTTGTAGTTTAGTATTGTGAGTCTTCAAAGTTTGGCACAATGTAGTCGGGAAAAGGGACGTTATATATGGCACGGGAGGGAGGGTTATATTCACTAACATGATCTGGACAGGATCAACAGGAGATACTGATTTCTTTGGTCATTTTGTCTAGAGAGAAATTCAGTACTTTAAAAGAATAAAGAGGGATTTTACCTACTTACAATTTACCTTTTAACGAAAAAAGGGGAAAAATCATGCAAATAATGTACTTCCTCCCTCTTATACCCCTCCCCCTAATACCCCTCCCTCTCCTGCCCCTCCCCCTCCCCATCTCTCGTATTATTCGCCTACCCTCGTTTCACCTCTCCTATCCCTCTCTACCTTTCTCTTGTACTTATGATAGCCCCCAATCCTCCCAG
>NC_051412.1:40558872-40559372 GCF_015228065.2 Penaeus monodon
GCTTCCTTCATCACAGCTCTTTCCCCTTCCCCTTCTCCCTTCCCTGTTATCACAGTCTCCTCCTCTCGCCCTTTATCTACCATTGCCCCCTCCCCATCTATTACCACCTATTCCCCTTCACCAGCCACAACTCCCCTGCCCTTTCTCCCCTTCGCTCATCGCCCCTTTTCCTTCACTCACGAATCACCTTGTCTACCTATCTCAGCCACTCTACCTTCTCACTCTCCCTTTCCCCCTATCTTAGCCTCCTATCAATTCACTTATCAGTCATCTAGTCGCCTTTCCTCTCCCTCTAGCTTTCCCCCCTCTTCCCCTTCCCTCCCCCGCTTCCCCCCTCTCTCCCTTCCCCCCTCCCCCCCTTCCTTCCCTCTCTCCCTTCCCTCTCCCTCTCCCCCTTCCTTCCCCTTCTCCCCTTCTCTCCCTTTCCTCTCCTTCTCCCTCTCTCCCTTCCCTCTCCCTCTCCTCCCTCTCCCCCTAGCTTCGACGCCGGAGATCTGGCG
>NC_051412.1:40559390-40559515 GCF_015228065.2 Penaeus monodon
CCAAAAAACAGCCGCGGGGAAAGAAGTCGATAATTGTGGACGATTTTTTTAGGCGCCATTTTATCTCGCTGGAGAGTTTCAGTTCCTGGGATTAAGGCGTTGATTAATCTCCTAATTGGCCCTGT
>NC_051412.1:40562446-40562796 GCF_015228065.2 Penaeus monodon
TCTTAATGGAAACCCAGCGTCCATTATCGAGAGTCCTCAGTTGGTCTTAATGACATATTTTCCAAAATTGTCTCGAGTGAGGATTCATTCTTAATGAAAATTCGAGACGATATTTACAGAGGCGAAAAAAAAGAAATCATTAAGCCTCATTTCCCCCGTCATCTGGCAGTTTCAAATTTCTTAAGAATTGATCGTGTATTTAAGAATCTCGTTCTTTTAGGAAATGGAAATATTTTAGGGAGGTCGGCCATCTTGGATTTCACGGCCCGCGGTTTTGTCTTTCTTAATGGTTATGAATTTAATGGTCTTCTTTTCAAAAAAAAAATCTTCTCGGAAATTAAAATCGAAAG
>NC_051412.1:40562833-40563050 GCF_015228065.2 Penaeus monodon
TGGTGGAATGAGGTTAATTGATTTCAATTTCTTTACAGGTTTTAATGAACTTCTGGCATTCGGTAATGTTTTGTTTTTACGTTACCTTTATTGTCTCCTCTCTGCATTCCTATTTACGATTTTTCAGTCTTTCTAGTTATTATTATCATTAGTAGTAGTGGTGGTGGTACTGTGTGAATGGAAATTAGAAATAATAGAAATATGAATCAACATGCAG
>NC_051412.1:40563209-40563807 GCF_015228065.2 Penaeus monodon
GAGACTAATACCCAAGCAAAGAAAACCGAAAAAAACTCGCAAATAAGCAAGCAGTCAAGAGAAGCAAGTCCAAACCCACAAATCAAAGCAAGACGAATCACTGGAGAGAAAGCAACAAGGCCGCGCAAGCCTTTGTATTGAAGCGCCTCGGCTAATGATCTGTTCCCCTCGTAGTCTAACTATATCATCATCTCCAGGACAAACAGCGCTCCTTAATGAGAAGTGAAGGAAGCAAATTGCTTTAAAACTGACATGCAAATGATATGTTCTCAATATGCAAATCGAGTCTGACCTCTAATCAACGCATGTTTATCTCGAAGTCGGGAAAGCCGGGGGAGCATGGACCTTACGATACTCCGATTTAGGGGTCAGTATCCCTTGCTGGGTATGCAGATCAGGCTACCGCAATGTAATTCCTTAAGACAGACCAGAATTACATTACAAATGGTTAAGGGGAGTTAAGGGGAGGGATAGAGGGGGGGGGGGTGAGGGAGCAGCAAGAGGTATATAATTAGGCCAGAAAGGGATGTGAGGAGAACCCGGCTGTGATGCTGTAAACTAACGTATCAAAGTAATTATGATTTAAAATGTAGGGGAG
>NC_051412.1:40564062-40564182 GCF_015228065.2 Penaeus monodon
TGCCTTTCGAGTCTTGAGATCGTGACGTTTAGGCTCATTATCATTCATAATTGCGGGGGAGAAAGGCCCTAATGATCCACACACGAGGGTTGAGTGATGTCAGTGTCAGTTAAATACGAG
>NC_051412.1:40564822-40564918 GCF_015228065.2 Penaeus monodon
GAGCACACACACATGGATATAGAGATTACTAATAAGAAATAATCCAGATGCTGTCCAGAAGACCAAAATCGAGCACACACGATACAGAACAATTAT
>NC_051412.1:40565228-40565392 GCF_015228065.2 Penaeus monodon
AGCCGTGAGAGAGGCCATTAGAGTCCGCTGTTGGTATCACTTATAATGACGTTATCACATTAGGGATCCAAGATGGCCGGCGACGCCACATAATTACCTGCGCTTAATGAGGGCAATTAACGGACACGAGTGAGCGAGATGGACTATTAAATGTCCCATGTCGC
>NC_051412.1:40565449-40565641 GCF_015228065.2 Penaeus monodon
TTAAAGGGGGGTTGGGGTCATTAAGAATATATCTTTTATGTATATAGATATATTTCACCCCCTCCCGTAACCCTCATTTTCTCTCCCGTTGAGACGAAAGAGATTCAACAGAGAAGGGGGGTAGAGGGGAGGAGGGAAGGGGGAGGGGAGGGGAAGAGAGAACCTCCATCCATTCCCCTCCTTACGTAGACC
>NC_051412.1:40565674-40566227 GCF_015228065.2 Penaeus monodon
TTTCGGGGGTTTAAATGAGAGAATTTCGGGAGCGACGGACACTTGTCTCGGGGATAAATCTGTTCGGTCCAATTATATTACGCAATTATACGAAATATTTCTAATCTGTTTTGGAAACACTTTTCGTAACACCGCGGGTTTTTTATCGTTTTCTCAACATAATTGCTTATTTTCATCGAGGTTGAAAATATTGTTAATTAAGGCGATGGAGTGGAATCAAAATACACAGTTTTTATATATATATATTAAGTGGTTTTCGTTAATCAACCAAAGAAGATATTCAGCAATTATGGTAATTTCACTGGAGGAATGAAATCATAAAGAGAAAGATAGAATTAAGAGGAAATAATCCTAATATCCATTTCTGATGGAGTTAATGTACCAAGGATGCAAAAAAAGTCATCAGAGCCTAATTACCTGACCGAGAATGGCCTAACAATCGCCTCATTAATGCGCCGTTCGGGCTACTGAACCGATGAATATGCATTTCCTTCGTTAAATCAATATACAGTACATTATCGATATGAATATTCAATCAGTGCATGTCACTACC
>NC_051412.1:40567316-40567679 GCF_015228065.2 Penaeus monodon
GCACTACTCTAGACAACTTCCGGCGTCGGGAACCTTGACGAAACAACGCATTGAAATTTCCAGGTCAAGAAGCTAACAAGGAGCCGGCCTATAAAGTCAAGAACACCCGTGAAAATGCATTATTGCACGGGTGACAATTACGCATCGGGACAATACGATCTCGAGAGGTTCGGCCGATCGGGTGGAGGGTTTCCAATACCGTTTACAAAGGATCTCCCGAGGAACCTATAGACGATATGGCATTGAAGCGTTTATAAGACGGCTGTTTCGTGTTATTGTCTTTCTTTTTCTTTTTTTTTTAGTGGGGTTGAATCCTTTTTTCGTTTCGTCTTCTTTCTTTTGTTAATTATGACAGCTCAATTT
>NC_051412.1:40567928-40568780 GCF_015228065.2 Penaeus monodon
CTTACAGCTTGATCGAGATATCCATTGACGCATTTTGACGTGTTTTCCCGGACAGGTTGCCTCGCGTTTCGATAACCGCTTTGCTGGTCAAGTGACGCGTCTATTCAAGCCTCACTGAAGGCTGTTTCAAAGGTCGTTCTTTTTCCCCTCTTTTTTCTTTTTCTTAGCCTCGTCTTTTCTTCTTGTTTTCGTGTTTTTTTCTGTTTTTTTTCGATTCTTGGGTCTGTTTTGTTTGTTTGTTTTCTTTGCGTGTTTCTTCTGCTTCTCTTTCTTCGCCTTCTTCTTCTTTATTTTCTTTCTCTTCGTTTCTTTATTTCGTTTGCTGTGGAGAATTTTCTTCTTCTTTTTCTTCTTCCTCTTCATTATCTTTATCTTTTCTCTCACTTATCCCCTTACTTATCATTTACCATTTCTTTCGCCTATCATTTTCTTTCCAAATCTCTCTTATTATCATTCTCCTTCCTCTCTCTTTCCTCCATTCCGTGTCCTTTCTTCCCCTCGCCATCCCCTCTCTTCGCATATTATCGTGCCTCCCTTACTTCTATTTTTCTCCTAATTTCTTCATTTCCTTCCTTTCGTTATCTCTCTTTTTCATTTGTACTCTTCCTTTTTTCCTTTCATCTTCTTCGTTCTGATTATTCCCTACGCTTTGCTCTTTCTCATTTCTCATCTTCACTGACTCTCTTCCCTATCTCTGTCTACCTTTCTAATCTTCCATCTGCCCCTTCCCCTTCTCCATATCTCTCTTCTCTTTTTTTCTTCTCTCATCTATTCCTTCTTCTCCCCTCCATCTCCTTCTTCTTCATTTATCATCCCCTATTTCATTTTTATCTCTTTTCTGTATCTCTTGAT
>NC_051412.1:40569411-40569519 GCF_015228065.2 Penaeus monodon
ATTTCCCCCCCTTTGATCTCCCTCCTTCCGCGGATCCTGAATGTCCTTCACCAAGAACCTGCGAAGTGTGTTTGTCCAGAGCATAATATAGGGTTCCTTCGTGCGTTC
>NC_051412.1:40569718-40569809 GCF_015228065.2 Penaeus monodon
ATAAATACCGAGCCGCCATTTCGAACAATTGTCCGAGTCGGTTTCGTTTGAAAGGGTTTTGTTTGGTTTTTCAGTTAGTATGGCGGCGGTG
>NC_051412.1:40569895-40570118 GCF_015228065.2 Penaeus monodon
ATAATAAGAAAGAGAAGAATAAGGAGCAATGTATATACCCCTTTCACCAGCCTCCTCTTATATACAACTCAAGTAAAGGCGGTTCTTCCGGGTTACGTTCTCGAGAGCGGGTCCACAGTCCTTGATATGACAGGTCCTTCCACGTGCATTCTACCAGAAAGGGAATTAGTCTCCTTCCCAGACGCGAACCACGATCAAGCGCCGACCGATAACCAGGTCTTAA
>NC_051412.1:40570246-40570620 GCF_015228065.2 Penaeus monodon
CTCCTCTTTGGCCTTATCCCTCCCCCTCCTCCTGACGAGGAAGTAAACCCTCGTCCGGCCAATCGAACGAACGAGAGAAATATTACGTGTGACAAACAGGTGATCAAGTCCGATGCTTATCACGGAAGTCTCAAGAACCTTTTACACCTCTTAAACCCCTTACGACGGATTCCCATAGGCCTACCTGCATCCTGCGATAAGGTAAGGTAAAGGAGATGGGGAGGAGGAGGGGGAAAGGAGGAGGGTGGAGGGAGGGGGGAGGGGAAAGGAGGGGGGAGGGAGGATGGGGAGGGAAAAAGCCCTATTACGTCGGACATGTCTGCTTGCATCCTGCGATACGGCAAGGCAGAGGCATTGGTGGAGAAGAGAGAGCT
>NC_051412.1:40570720-40570947 GCF_015228065.2 Penaeus monodon
TTTTACCTGGGGCCCCCCCGAACCCCCAACCATAAAACCCCCCCCCCCCCCTTCCTCCCCTCCTTCAATAAACATTTTTTTTTTTTTTGTCGCTGAATTTCGGATTGGTCAAGGGTCGTTTTGCTTGATATGAATTCAGCCCTTTTATCTTTTCTTTATTTGTAGGGAATTTTCGGATGGTGGCATTTCCGTTCGCAAATCTATTCTTTAATATTGGGGGTTTTTGG
>NC_051412.1:40571128-40571703 GCF_015228065.2 Penaeus monodon
GCAGTGCAACAGTGAGGTTATGTACCGTTTATCAAAGCCTACAGGGGTTTAACGAAACCAAAACACCGCTTTTTTAAAAACCAACAAATACCAAAAATTTCCTATGAAGATGACGTCATATTTATTTTTTTAATAATTAAACTTCGATTTAATTGTTGCAATGCAGTGTCTATGCGTCTGCCAAAGTCCACTTGCAATTACGTGTTTGGTCCTAAAATTCACATTGCTTACAGGGGCTGGATTGCAAGAACAGTGCAACAGCAGATTTTTTTTTCCCTTTATCACTACACACATCTCGTACAAACAAATATATACACGCATCTACAAAATTTGCATACACACTTAAAAAGGATTGATAGCATGAAGACCACGAAAAGAAATACAAGAAGAGATTCGAAGCCACAGCGAATTAGACTCGACACCGCTTCGAAAATCCGTGTCGAAACGGTTCGCTCGAATCCCTTCCAAATTTCGAAATTCCTCGACTGAACGAATCCTTTTCAAATCTCCCTTTGAAAAAAATGAGATCGTTGATTATGTTAAAACTTCTTAAGAAAAGGATGTTCTCGTTTGGT
>NC_051412.1:40571790-40572081 GCF_015228065.2 Penaeus monodon
AATAAAAACCAAAAAAACGGAGAATTTTGCCATTTCGTTTTCGTAACCTTATTTTTGACCTTGACTTGACCTCGTCTTAGTCACGGGGTCAAGACTCGAGTGGGAGACAATAGAACGCAAGACCACGATAAATCTGACCTTTATGGAAATGCTCGGACTGGCTTAGAGAAAGAACTTTAATGATGCATAGGACCAGTTGATCGGTTTCCGAGAAATTGCGGTATAGGATGGCGATTTATGATCAAAGGATATATATTTAACTGATAGATGCATGCATGTAGCACACAAATG
>NC_051412.1:40572163-40572281 GCF_015228065.2 Penaeus monodon
ATACATCTTTGTTCATCTATCGGTATATTTATTCATCTATCTGACCATACATTTATATATTTATTAGTTACCTATGCAGATAGCTTTGTATGTGTTCGTCTGTTTGAGAGAGAAAAGC
>NC_051412.1:40572364-40572649 GCF_015228065.2 Penaeus monodon
AAACCCAGAGATAAAAAGAAGGAACGGGATCGTGCACGCGAAAAAAAAAATAAAAAGTTCAATTATTTCCCCTAAAATGGATTAGTCTCGTCTCCTTCCCCTGAGAATCGTGACGAAGCGAGGCTATAGACGTTTTGAAGAACCTCGCTCTCCTCTCTCTAAAGCCCCTGGATCCCTTTCACGGAGGGATCATGACGTACTGGATCCTCTCCATAAAGGATTTAATCTTACGGGAAACCTTAATTGTCACCCGTGCAATAATTCTCTTCAGTGAATTCGCTCTGG
>NC_051412.1:40572688-40573045 GCF_015228065.2 Penaeus monodon
CATAGACTCGATTTTGACCCGATTTTCTCTTGAATATATGTTTTTTTCGTCCATTTTCTATTCTTTTCTTTACTTTTTTTTCTTTTGCCTTTCTCTTTCTTTCGTTTAATCTTCCGGAAGTCATTCACGATCCGAAATACGGAGAAAAACGACAAAGGGACGAAATCTGAAGAAATTAACATATCGGGTCATCTTCACAAAGCGACCTTTATCAATGGAAATTCTTTAGTGTCTTCTTTTTAAAAATTTACCTCGAATTTGATTGCATTTTTGGAGCACCGCTTTTGGAGGGAATTTAGCCGTTTTTATTTTTGGGTAAATTTTGGTAGTTAATCAGTTGGAATTTTGAGTTAGCTA
>NC_051412.1:40573534-40573692 GCF_015228065.2 Penaeus monodon
TGTAGTAAACCATCATCCATTTTATATACTCTGAAAAGCAATCGGTATACTCCCCAATCTATCAAAAAATCAGCAAAAAAAGGGCAAACAATCAAGCAACCCGGGAACCCTTTGAGCCTGTGCAAAAATTCCCTTTCCCGTTTAAACCCGGGCCCCCT
>NC_051412.1:40573869-40574026 GCF_015228065.2 Penaeus monodon
CACGCTGCCCTCCCCCTCCCCCCTTTGGGCGCTGCCTCCCATATGGTTGGGGGCGGGATTGTGGGCCCTTGTCACCCGGGGCGTGGGAGCTATCACAGGACCTCAGTGCGGAGGATTTGCGTCCTGACGAAGGGGCAGGGCGGGGCAGGATATCATG
>NC_051412.1:40574349-40574959 GCF_015228065.2 Penaeus monodon
AACTAAACTTTTTCTATTCTTTCTTTCCTTTAAAACCTACTCTTTTTTATTTTCGCCTATCTATTATACATCCTTTACATATTTTTTTCCTTGATTCAGCTATCTATCTATCTGACTGACTCTATCTTTCTAGCATTTGTCTTTTTGTCTATTAATCTGTGTGTCTTGCCTATCTATCTAATCACATGTTCTCCATTGCGTTTCTGTCTATGTCTATCTCTGTCTCTCGTAATTACTTGTCTGTCTATTTTCTTCTATTTATTTTCGCCTTTATGCTTGCATATCTATCGACTTTTCTGACTATCTCGATATCTCTTATAAATGTTTTTTCTATCTATTTTCCTCTGTCTATTTTCCTTTATCGGTTTTATTCTATTATTTTCCTCTGTTTATTTCCTTCTATCTATTTCCCTCTATTATTCCCCCTAAACTTTTCCCTTTTACTATTTCCTCTGTCTATATTCCTCTATTTTCCTCTATCTATTTCTCTCTATTTATGTCCCTCTATCTATTTTCCTCTATCTATGTCCCTCTATTCATTTCCCTCTATCTATTCCCTCTGCCTATTTCCCTATACCTATTTTCCTCTACCTATTTCCCTCCATCTACG
>NC_051412.1:40575415-40575615 GCF_015228065.2 Penaeus monodon
CCGCATCATCCTCATCACAGTCCTCTTCCCCGGGGGCGGCCTTCCCCCCCCGCCCACCCGGGGCCCCCCGGGAAACGCAAGGGCGTGGGCGGGCAGCGGGGCTGCGGTAGGGGAGGGGAGTAGGAAGGGCCTCAAAGACCGGGCGTGACGGCTAATTTTTAGGGGGGGGGATGCGTGGGCCTGACAAAGGAGGGGGGGGG
>NC_051412.1:40575715-40575932 GCF_015228065.2 Penaeus monodon
TCCCCTCACCGCTTGGTTTTCCCCCACATAATGCCCAAAACCCCGCCAAACCTCAGTAGCAATCCCCCCCCCTTTCTCCTTGCCCTCCCCCCCTCCCCCCCTCCATCCATGCCCACTACCCCCCCCCCCTAAAGTCTTACGCCCCCGCTGCTCTTCGTTCGATTTTGGTTTCCATTAGAGCTAATCAAATCATTAAGACTAAATAAAAAGCACCCTT
>NC_051412.1:40575961-40576330 GCF_015228065.2 Penaeus monodon
TTAGAAATTTTAAAATCTTTAAAAAAAAAATGTAATCTCTTAACAATTCAAAATGATCTCGAAGATTACGAAACAGTAAACCCATAAAAAGGAAAAAATAAACATTAAAAAATAAATATATATTTTTTTAAAGTCGCGAATCTCAAAACAAAAGACGATCGCCAGACCAACAGCAGAGATAACGTGATCCCAACAACACGAAAACATTACGAAATAAGGAACGCGCGAGAAAAGGAAACCTATTGAGACGTCTTCCTTGGCCTAATGGCTGGAGGGAAAAAACACACTTTAATCGGTCTTGAAATGATGACGGATGCGAGAACAGATGAAGCGTAGATGACGGTGCAAATCCTTGAGAACAACGGGGGT
>NC_051412.1:40576946-40577292 GCF_015228065.2 Penaeus monodon
TTGTCTATTTGTCCACATTGATATATATGCCTACGTGTCTACTTGTTCATATTCATATATCTGTTTGTCTGCATATCTATTTATCCACAGTTATTCTATCTATCTGTACGTATCCCTCTTCATATTCATACACTCACTTTATCTGTCTATCTGTCTCTCCATATTCATAGATATATATATTTATTAATCCGTCAGACAATCACACTTTATCGTTTCTATTTTCCTTTCCTCAACTCCCTTTTCTCTGGTCTCTCCTATTCCTCCATTTCGAGGTTTTGTCGCGTCCGCTCACCTTGCACTTCGTCTCAAGAGGAAGATGGCAAGTTCGCCCTCGAGGCAGGAGCAC
>NC_051412.1:40577827-40578028 GCF_015228065.2 Penaeus monodon
CTGCTGCCATCTGTCGCGTTCCGGGTTGCGCAGCGGCGAAACTCCTCGTTTAATTCCGTGTTATGCAGACGACGCGATGGAAATTAACCCAAGGATTTCGGCAAAACACCATAAGAATTGGCAGTTTGTCCGCAATATGCTTTTTTCTCTCCGTCGTGTCCTCAGGGGTGTGATATTACGGAATGTTGCAAGGGGCGTTCC
>NC_051412.1:40578857-40579073 GCF_015228065.2 Penaeus monodon
CTCACCTCTGTCTATCTGTCTGTCTGCCTCCCTCTGCCTTTCTCCTTCTCTTCTCTCTCTCATATCTCTTTCTCTCCTTCCCTCGTTGTCTCCATGTCTGTCCCACAACACGAAAAGGGAGTCTCCTGGCCGGTATGACACGGCGCCTGGCCCTGCGTCGCACCTGATTCATGATTGTCATTATCAGCAACGAGAGGTTGTCATGGAACGAAAACG
>NC_051412.1:40579476-40579652 GCF_015228065.2 Penaeus monodon
GACATCCGTCTCCTGTAGCAAAAGACGATATGCAACCTTTTCAGATATTAATAAGAATTAAAAAAAAAAAAAGTTACTGTCACTCAAAAGAAAGAAAGAAAAAAGTATATACGAAATTCCTGTACAATTTTTTTTTTATCCGTCAGCCGTGGCAAAGAACGATATCCAACGTCTTC
>NC_051412.1:40579693-40580228 GCF_015228065.2 Penaeus monodon
GTTACTCTCACTTCAAAAAAATATATCTATGTTTGATCTCAAAATTGACGTTCGATATATTGGCCATCATATTCGTGCAAAATGACATTAGTATATTTGCGAAGATATACTTTCCATCTTGTACATCATAATCGAGATCATTGTGGCGCTGCGATCAACTCTAAGGATTTTTTTTTCAATTGTACTTGCAGTATTTTGCTGTATTTTACTGCGATCAACTCTAAGGATTTTTTTTTCAATTGTACTTGCAGTATTTTGCTGTATTTTACTGCGATCAACTCTAAGGATTTTTTTTTTTTCAATTGTACTTTTGCTGTATTTTACTGCATTTTACTTTATTTGTAACGTATTGTATTATGTAACGTTTGTAATCTTATTGATTATACAATAATCAAGAAAATAATAAACATTGGTATTATTATTAGTTCATAACCAATATTTTTTTTCACATTTTTGCCACTTTCAATCATTGTGGCAGAATCATTGATCAAAGAAGTGTGAAATGAAGGTTCTAAGAAGTAATAGATAATCTCGG
>NC_051412.1:40580265-40580351 GCF_015228065.2 Penaeus monodon
TACTTCATTTTTTATATTTTATGGAAAAAAGGCAGAATATCCTGGTAAATATGAAATAGTCACTAAAGATTGATACGAACGCAAGT
>NC_051412.1:40580549-40580870 GCF_015228065.2 Penaeus monodon
CACCCCCCTCCCCCCAATCTCTCCGTCGATGCCACATGTTTCCCGAGACATTTGTCGCCATCTTGAAATTTCCTGGAAAGAGAGAGAGAGAAGATAACCTTCTCGCTGCTCATCCCCGGAGATAATGGAAATAACTGGAGGAAATACAAAATCATCATCCGAAATCATTATCTTTTCTTAATGAGGCTGTTCGCTCGCCTAATTAAATCTTAATGCGATTTTTTCCATATCTTTTAAAAAGTTTAATATTCTCATTCTTTTATATTTCCTAAAAACCATTAGTCTTATCATTAAATCTTCTATTGATCCTTATTATTCCTC
>NC_051412.1:40581075-40581193 GCF_015228065.2 Penaeus monodon
AGTAACTAAATTCAGGAAAATGAAGTGTGAATAATAATGGTATTTTATTACTTAAGGAAAGAGTAACACAGTAGGAAACGGTATGAGACAGGGAGCTAAGGGAATATGTAAATACTTA
>NC_051412.1:40581856-40582290 GCF_015228065.2 Penaeus monodon
ATTAATTGCTAATCGTCTTTTTCTACTAATTTCTTTTAATTCATTTTCTCTTTTCCTTTCTTTTCTTTTTTCTTTATTTCATTTTTTTTCATTTTCGTTTCTCCTCCTTTCTTTGACGGTCTATAAGAAACTTTCGTGGTTCATAAATACCCCTTCCTTCCCCTCTCCCCCCCGTCATCCCCATCCCCTCGTCTCCTACAATTAATATCAAAAAAGTTAATCTCGGCTTGATAACCCTCTCTCAGGCCGAAATGGCTTCCAAACGCCCTCATTTTAGTCAATTTATCCTCTATGGTTTATCCTAATTGATGTTAGATCACGTACGAGCCAAACCGTCTGCCACCGGTGGTTGCATGGTGTGCAATATGCAAATGCAAACTATTCATCCGGGAACATTACGGGTCGTCTTTTGTAGTCCCTAGTGCCACGTTATT
>NC_051412.1:40582703-40583197 GCF_015228065.2 Penaeus monodon
ATCTCGCAGGAGAGAGATACACATAAACGTCACATTGCAGTCCTAAATTCACATCCTCAGCAACATTCATACTCCGTGCCAAATTTGAATGGATCTTAAATTTCGCCACAATATGCTCTGTGCGTGCTCACTGCCCGGTATGACCAGTGCCAGTACGTGCCCGCCCGTACGTTCGCTGCCCCCCCTGCACAGTGTGGTACACATGCCCCTTCGGTGCCTATGTCCCGTAGTACTATTGCCCTAAGTGCCAACTGCCCTGTACGTGACCAATTGCCCTGACGTGTCCACTGCCAAGTACGTGTCTACTGCCCGTACATGCCCGCTGCCCCTTACGTGCCTACTCCCCCCCCAATGGGCCCCACAGAGCGAGGTGTCAGCGAGTCTTGGCGATTCCGTGCAATTTGCAAAAGGAGATTAATATTCTAGCAATGAAATGGCGATTGATACGAGTAGGTTATTTAAGAGGGTTTCAAAGGACGGAAGCTTCCTGCGAA
>NC_051412.1:40583256-40583435 GCF_015228065.2 Penaeus monodon
CTGTGCATAGTGGAAGTATAAAGGCTTTGCGATTTCAAAATGCATTCCTACTGCGAGTCAGCATAAGTTTCTTTTCTCTCTATCTCTTTCTTTTCAATGCAAAGGATAAATCACACTGAAGATTCGGTGAATAACATGTAAATAGATAAGAGACTTTATCTTAAAACTTTAATTCATAA
>NC_051412.1:40583458-40583833 GCF_015228065.2 Penaeus monodon
ACATATCATCAACTGCGAATTCTCGAGAGCACGGAAATCTAGAATCTGCTAGGAGTCTGCCAGGAATCTGCTAGATATTTTCTAGAAAGCTGCTGGATATCTCACTTAGCAATCTCTCTAGGAAATCTCACTTAGAAATATCTCTTAGAAACCTCACTTTGAAACCTGCTAGAAATGTGCAAGAAATCTGCTAGAAATCTCACTTAGAGGCCTGCGAGATTATGGGTTACGCGCCTAAACCCTTTCCCGGGCCCTGCCTCATCCCCCCATCCGCATCGAGTCCAATTTCCCCAAGTGGAGGCCATCTGTTTTAACTAATATCTTCCCCCAAATATATAAATATACCCATAGAGATCTTCAGCCTCCTTGACCTGA
>NC_051412.1:40583926-40584143 GCF_015228065.2 Penaeus monodon
CAGAGGGTGTGATGCCGCGCCTCTGTCTCAATCAGCGAGGGGGTGATGGCGGTTCTGACCCTCATTACTGATTTTATGGGCGGTATGGTTGTTATTCCGCAGCGGGTGTGCAGTTAGGTGGAGAAGCGAGTCGTGGGCGGGGCTACGGAGAGTGAGGAATGGATAGAGATAGATGGATATATATTCTCTTTTTTTATTATCATTTCTCTGTCCTTTA
>NC_051412.1:40584428-40584667 GCF_015228065.2 Penaeus monodon
CAACTGGGCGGCGGAGAGGGTAGGTGGGCGGCCGTAGTGGGCGGCCGTAGTGGGTGGGCGAGTGGGCGGCCGTAGCGGTTGGCTGTGGTGCTGATGATGATGGCGAAGGCGGGGAAGAGAGGCGGCCGAGGTGAGGGCGTGGAAAATGCGCCATTTCCGCGCTCAGGACATGCAACCGTGCTCAGGTGCAAGGCTTTAGTTTTGCTTTAATGGGGAAGGAGAGGCAATGGGGAGACGCT
>NC_051412.1:40584829-40585097 GCF_015228065.2 Penaeus monodon
TACAGCAACATAAAAAAACACGCACAAAACACACTCATACAAAAAATCAAGAAAAAAAAAGGGGAGACTTAAAAAAACATTAAAACAAGAAAACAGATTCTCGCTCCCGGGTCTGCTCGAGTCAGGAACCTCCCACAACACACAGTCATTAATCAAACATGATATTGAGGAATTACTGACCATGACTTGCTATTATCTTAATGTGCGTTGTTACAGATTTTACATGGAAATGCAGAGTTAAAATGGGGGTCTCGGGAACGCTTCTTGG
>NC_051412.1:40585635-40585942 GCF_015228065.2 Penaeus monodon
CTGAAATCCCCTAATTGCCTTCTCCGTTAATTGAAAAAGACTTTACGATTTCCTTAAATTAATTAACAAAGATCGTTAGTATATTACGTCAAGTCGATGTTCACTCCTGATATAAATTTTATATAATACGAAACGTCTGATTATTTCCTTCCGTTTATTAAGCATAAACTTGTTAAAGAAATGTTTGCTGCCGTGAGAGAAGTCACTTTACCTTATGGATATATTACCATTTATCAAAATAATATAATAACGATTACGAAACTAGTAACTTAGAATACGTAGGAATTAAAAGTTAGTTTAATGCAAC
>NC_051412.1:40586325-40586892 GCF_015228065.2 Penaeus monodon
CTTTTTCTGGTTCTCTGTATATCTCTTTCTTTCCCTCTCATTTTTATTATCTTTATTGTTATTCAGGTCACACAGACATCATTTTTTTTCCTAAGTCACTGTTTATTTTCGAGGATCTCTCAGCATCTTTCGACAACTCCAATTCTCAAAACAAAAAGATTGAAGAAATAAGTATCTCCCTTTGATCAGTCCAGACCATATGTGTCAGTTTTTTTTTTATCATTTCCTCTAATATTAACCCTTTCCTTATCTCTCTTATCAGTCAACGAAATCTGTCCACGTGGGTATCCCTCCCCTCCCCCCGCCCCCTACCCACATCCACCCACACGTGCACGCTGTTCTGCCATACGTCATGGTAGAATTGCCATACCTTCCCCTCTCCCCCCCTCCTACGTTCCCCATCCTACCCCCTTCCCCTCTCCCTCTCCTCTATCTCCCCTCCACCACCCCCCTCTCCTCTATCTCCCCTCCCCCCTCCTCTCAAGATCAAAGCTCGATAAAAAACCATTAAAACTTCCTCTGACAGCTTGAAATCAGTTTATTAAAGCTCTCCTGGGCGGTTCTCAC
>NC_051412.1:40586946-40587029 GCF_015228065.2 Penaeus monodon
GTCGCTTGTGAGGTGTTATCAGATCGAGAATCAACGTCGATTGCTCTTTTTACTCCAAATTTATCTAGTATTCTTTATTGGTT
>NC_051412.1:40587070-40587218 GCF_015228065.2 Penaeus monodon
AGGTGTTTGTTTGTTTCTCTGTTTCTCTCTAGTTATCTCCTATTCATCTTTCGTTTGTTGAAACTATCAGTCCTCGATTTTTCAAAGCTTTTTCTCCTCTCATACTAATGGTCATTGAATATGAATGCATTATCATGCATACCGTTAA
>NC_051412.1:40588623-40589036 GCF_015228065.2 Penaeus monodon
GGGGGGGTTATTCATAAATACATGCATCTATATAGAGATGTGTGTGCGAATGAAAACATCTTTCGTGGACTCCGTCGAACGGAATCAGATCCGCATCTAAAGCAGGCAATTTTCGAAAACAATTCTCCGTTTTCGTTCGACAAATCCCGAATCAAGAAGACTCCCTCTAATACTGTTATCCTCGATCTGATGGAGTCGTTGATAGAGGTCACTAATGAGCCGGAAGACCTGCAAATCCTCCTAAATGGCCTTAAATAGTCTTAAATACCTTCCCTGGGGGATTTGGATCGGACCACCCTGGGCTCAGGCGCGTTCAGGAGGAACTGTTTTGGGTGTTTATACTTTTATTTTGGGTTGTCTATTGCTCGCTCTTGGGGTCTTTGCGGCGGCCGATCGCGGTGATAAGGAGGCCG
>NC_051412.1:40589369-40589604 GCF_015228065.2 Penaeus monodon
AAAACGAAGCAAAAAATTATTACCCAGAAAAAATCCAGTGGATGAATTCCTTATTGTAAATTAAAGTATTTTATCCATTAAGCAAATTTTAGCCGCGGGTGTTGAGGAAAAAATTGCTAAATAGATTAATCAAAAGTGAGAAATGGAAAGATAAAAAGCGCAATTGTTAGAAATTGTCATTAAGTGAGGTCGTTAATGAATCATTGCTAATGAAAGTGCAGTGTTGATAAAGGTT
>NC_051412.1:40589709-40589861 GCF_015228065.2 Penaeus monodon
CAACCTTTTTATTTTTTTCTAATCTGAAGCAATTTTGACCACAAGATGTAAAGTATGTAAATTTTTCGAGTTTCATTGAAATATTAGGATGAGTCACTGAGTCAAAGGAATATTTTTTTTTCGATAATGGGAGGTACGGGATCCCCTTCCAT
>NC_051412.1:40589904-40589980 GCF_015228065.2 Penaeus monodon
CATCAAGGTTCCCTCATTAATCCAGTCCCATGCACAAAATTTTCCCCCCCCCCCCCCAATTTTTCTGGATTTTTCT
>NC_051412.1:40590533-40590609 GCF_015228065.2 Penaeus monodon
TGGAAATATAAAATATATACATGTTTTTGTTTTGGGGTACACACCACACACGCACATCGATATAGATATGAGATAT
>NC_051412.1:40593808-40593880 GCF_015228065.2 Penaeus monodon
AGGTATTCATGTTCTGGGTTTTTACAATATAAAATAAATACTTACTTGTCTTTCAAAATGTAAGTAAAACGG
>NC_051412.1:40593897-40594193 GCF_015228065.2 Penaeus monodon
GGGAAGATAATCCAATTTTAATAAAGTCCCCCTGCACACGACTCCGTTTTTCCTGGTGTCATCTACACCTGATCCACCGACCGCTCTGAGTAAAAACATATTGTAAAATATATATTATCTTTAAGCTATGGTTAATATTATGATATTCATTCTATTGTTTGCAATTTACTCTCCTTATTTCTTCCATCGTTTTTTATTTGTTATTATTATAATCTTTTTTTTATCACATTCGATTTCGGTATTGGCATTCCTGCTAAGACGGTTAGCGTCTATAATCGTTTCATGTTATTATAAAA
>NC_051412.1:40595316-40596077 GCF_015228065.2 Penaeus monodon
CATTTATTTCCTGAAGTCGAACTCCTGAACAGTATCGAGGCCACCGACGGTCCTTTGAGTGTGCTTCGAGGTCTGAAACAATATGTACTGTACAAGAAACGTTAAAAGATGTAGGTCGGTATAAGATACGGATCGTGAGTTGAAATCATTTCTAGGAGTTCTTGAGGCCTTGACAACAACGAAGTAGAGTCTTATAAAGCTTTGTGGGAGAGTTGTTTATTCAGAATCAACTGGTCTCTTCACCGGAAATATCTCTGGTTAGTTCCGTTCTTTCCACTTCATCTCGTATGAATTATTCAATATTCATTCTTAACGTGGCTAGGTGACTCCGTGCATCAGGTGAACTTAATTAGCATTAGAGGTGAAATCACGCACCGTTGGGAGACAAAAACAACTGCTAACTGAATCCGTAACTTATGATAGCTATCCTTCACCTAAAACTGTTTGTGTCCAGTGGTAGGAAGGTTAAAACGATGATAGAGGAGAAGTACAACGTAAATCTGTCTGTAATTTGGTCACAGTAGGTTCTACAACGATCCGCAATCATGACACCAATGTGGAGAAGAATTTTTACGATATTTCAGGTTAGGTACAGTCACACACCACCTTATGTAGGGAATATTAGTATCACTATCGTAAACAGGGATTCTATTAAATTCCCACAATGCTGATAGTTCAACTGAAAGATCACTCAAGATGGGCAATCGATCTCCAATCTAGATTCGAGTAGGAATATCATGGTATTTCATTCCAATTGATTG
>NC_051412.1:40596222-40596406 GCF_015228065.2 Penaeus monodon
TCTTCTTTAACGGTAGGTTCATGTCTGGAGCGCGTGTTTGAATAACTGAAAAACTCGTATCAAAACAGAACACAGTTCCTATTATTCTTCAATATAAAAAAAACAATTGATTTTACCGATTTCGAATCGAATCCTAAAAATCCATGGCAAATAAGAAACTTATCTGTTACAGCAAAGGGTGCAC
>NC_051412.1:40596579-40597448 GCF_015228065.2 Penaeus monodon
TTTCTGACTATTACCCCTAGTCAGAGGAATATTTAGATCTAAAAGGATAGCCACCCACTGTACAATACAGATGTTAATATACATTCACACTGCTCAACGGGCTTCAAATTTTCCTAATTTTTAGTAAGCAAAGCTTTTACTGAAGTTATATCAAGAGTATGGGCGAATAGCATTTGGTTTTTACTACTATGAAACTTCCCTCGTGCAATGTGATGATCAAACAGTTAAAATAAATTACCGAGTTAGTTTACTGAAATTTCCCCATTACGATTTTATGCAGTCTACACATAAAGATTTCATAAATAATATCAAAAACTTCAATTCCCTCGCTTTTTTCCTTGCATTTTTTAGGGGTACGCGGGAATCTATAAAAATTGCCCAGGGGGTACAGAGAAGAGCATAAAGTTTTTGGAACCCCTGTGGTAGTCTTAAAGGGGGGGAGGAGACAGAACGAACAGGGCCTCCGATCAGTACTTCTTTTGAAAACATGATTGTGTGAAGTCTCGTGGGTTCCCACATTGGCCTGAATTGAATTTACTGAACTTAAGATTTACAAATTGCCATTGAAAGTATTATTTATATATTGTTTATAAATCTCTTCGTTATTTTGAGAGACAATTTAATTTGAGGGTTCAACCCCCCCTCCAAAACCGTACTTCAACGTCCCAGGGAAATGGCTATATAAAGCTTATAATATAGATTGCTAAATTCCCTTCCACACAGTTTTATCTAAATTATATAGTCTGTTCTACATCTCAGACATTTGCGACAGAAATATATTGCTTAAAAAAAGCAAAATAGTAATTTTCAACAACCACACGCTTTGTAAAAAAAAAAAGAGGACGAACACAAAATTTACAGTGAGATAA
>NC_051412.1:40597969-40598066 GCF_015228065.2 Penaeus monodon
AATCAGTACCGTATAGTAAAAGCTATAGTAAAAGTACAGCAAAACTATAGTAAAAGTATAGTAAAAAAGCAGATCAGTAAAAGAGATCAGTAAAAAT
>NC_051412.1:40598982-40600242 GCF_015228065.2 Penaeus monodon
TAAGTTGGTTCTTTACAACTGCAGTCTCTACCTATTCTTCCCCCTTAAAGTCATTTATATATATATAGATTATGGTAAAAGTTGTAGATTATGATTTAGTAAAGTAATGGTAGTTTAATGATTAAAGGTATAGTTTTAGAAATGGACCTTAGTTCTACATATATTAAGAGTGCTCTATCGTAGATTCACTAACACTAGCTTTGAGCGACGCGGGGGAATTGGAGCTTTACCTTGGCTGCTCAACTCACATTAAAGAAAACAAAAGAAAGCATGTCGAGAATAAGTTGACAGAAATTACTCAAAGGCAAAAAGTCAAACAAATTCAAACGTTGAAAATACTACAGAACAGAGAAATGATCGGAGAATGTTAAACGAATTCAAGAAGAAAACGGGAAAAGTTGGAGGCATGATATAAGGAAAAAAGGGCTATCTTAAGGGCGAGAAGAATGTTTTTGGAAAAAAACTGAATGTATGTAACCTGTCATAATCTTAGTTATCCTGTCACCAGGGTTATTCACACAGAAATGTCCATTAGTTGTGATCATTTTATTGATATAAGATTCTGCTAGTTTGCATCAGGTGTTAGCTCAATGTGTTTCTGAGTTTGTAGTTTTCTCTCTTTGTTCATTGCGGATGGAATGTTTGACATGTTAATCCAAAACGTAGAATATTGATAAAATCACTGTTACCTTAAGGAATTTGCGACTAAAAAAATATATAATTTTTGGCTTTCAAGATTATCTGTTAATTTTACTATAAAAAAGCTTATGAAAGTGGAGAAGGAGAAGGGTATGTGGCTTTCGTAGACGGGCGATGTTCCCATATTTTCTCTACCGAAAACGTAGGCTAAACTGAGAGTGGAGATTTCGTGTAACGAAACCTGGATCAAATTAGTGGTTTATAACGCCAGGCGAAGAGAAGGAAGAGTCTTATGGTACCATCTAGGGAATCGCCAGGCGAAAAAAGGCATGCCTGCCTCTTATTTTAGTACGACTATAAGCATATGACACTCCCTTCCTGAGAACTAGGTATATTTTATTAGGTACCCCATGATATAATACCGTTTTTTATGAAAAAATAAATTGTAACAACACGTTAGCTTTTTTATGGGATAACTATAACAAAAATATACCCAGCCCAGTAACAAAATAGGATAAACCAAGATATTCAGTAAATGTACTAATGACAGATACATACCAATCATAACTGAGCTTTGCTTCCACGCAATTTTACAGACACGAAGACGTGTTGTGGATGATC
>NC_051412.1:40606800-40607025 GCF_015228065.2 Penaeus monodon
TTCAAAATAACTACTGAACAGAGAAAATCTGGATATTCATCTTTAACAGACAAATATAAATTATTAACTGCCCAATGTGTTCCTACAAAGGCTACAAAGGCTGACTCGTTTCACGAAAGAGCTTTATACTGAACAGACACGGAAAAAGAAAAACTTCTGCTGACGGAGCTATCAGGTTTCTTTAGGGGAAAAAGTTTACTCAATGGAAAGGCCCTTTTGGGGTGC
>NC_051412.1:40607156-40607601 GCF_015228065.2 Penaeus monodon
CGGTTTTTCGTGGTGATTTCGTAGTGGAGGAATGCAGATTTTTCAAAAAACTTATTAAAAATTTACTGTCCATTTTGAAAACTAAAACCCTTAAAGATCTTGGAAAAGAATGAGCCAAAAAAAAAAAACATGATTAAAACTTATGCTTTCGTCACAATTCTTAAATTTCTAAAATAAAGGGTTTTATCAAACACCCCTAAATATGACCACATGGACTGAAACCCCGGCCCCCTTCCCCGGCCCTTATATAAAAAGGAGATAAGACCCCCTTTTAGTTTTTTTACGTCCCTCCGACGGCGTAGGCCCGAGCTCCCCGAAGAACGAAAACCCGGGGGAAGTTCAACACATTGTATGCATTCACACTTATCTGCACGTATATGTGTGTGCAATCCTCGTAGGGTGCCGTCGACCGCATTTAATGGACAGTAACCCTAATTTTCTTAAA
>NC_051412.1:40608593-40609641 GCF_015228065.2 Penaeus monodon
CGGCAAAGCTGAGGGATCCAAATACACGAAACGGTTCGTTGTTAGAGAGGCAGCGGCCGAAGTTGCGTTTGTGTTACGGTTAAATTATTTGTGGAGGATATTGGCCGTACTTCAAACCCGGGATAAGGGCCAAAATACCCCTTCGAATTCCGAAACAGCCACCCTACACTACCGCACATCCAGCCCTCTGTCCGGGCGCCCTGGCATCCCCTGGCCTGCCCTCCTCTGAGCCAGTTCAGCTCGATGCCCCAAAGAGTGAAGGTAAATCAGTGTTGACTCCAGGAAATCGTTTCGCTGAAATCGGCATAGCCATGTGTAAAATCCATAGTAAGAGCATGAACATCTTTTACTAACTGTGCGATGATAAAAATACAGTTTCCAGTTGGTCTCGACCCCTGAAAGGAGTGGACGCGGCCGCAGAAAAAAATATAGTGAATTCGTGAGCATTTAGAGTAAATGTACGTGTAATATCTTTTCAGGTGTGCTGTACTTGCCATTTAAATATACAGTTCACACTTCATTTTTCTTGTCAAGGATGTTGCCGTGTCTGCCTCTGCTTCCTGCTGGTCACCCTGCGGCGAGCAACGTTATGAAGAGCCCCGAGGACCTCGAGAGCGAGATGTTTCCTCCGGTTAACCCAAATTGTACTCAGGTAATCCCTTGATTTCCCATATATACATATTATTGTGTGAGTGTATCTACATATCTGTCTGTAGCAAGAAATATACATTTAGTAAAAGGGCGAATACATAACACAAGTGTAGTAATAAAGGCAACACAGACCGAAGTTTTTTTTTTTTTCTCAGCGTCTTACAGACTACATTCTGTTGAGACAAGAGATTCAGCTATCCAAGATGGCCGCCGCTGAGGAGGCTAGGACTCAGCTGATGAGGGAGAACTTGCAGGTGCTAACACAGGTCAGAGACACCTTGTCCCAGGTCAGCGAGACTTTGACTCAGCGAAGCCAGGTCAATGGAAAGTCCCTTGTAGAAACTCGTAAATATCTTTTGTTTCTTTGCGTTTACTAAAACTAAATATTTTATAAGAC
>NC_051412.1:40612879-40613025 GCF_015228065.2 Penaeus monodon
CGCGTTCACGAGCACTTACCTCGACCGGCTGGACCTGGTCTTTCGGGCCTCCTTGCTCCAACTCTCCCCCCCCCCCTCAAGCAGAGGGCGCGGCCGCCACGACCTAATGTGGCCAATAAACCTCTCCCATTTCCTTGGCCGACGGG
>NC_051412.1:40613460-40613527 GCF_015228065.2 Penaeus monodon
GGGAGGGGAGCTGGCGTTTTCACGACGGAGATGGCCATGACAAATCTGAATATCAGATATTATTTAT
>NC_051412.1:40617462-40617706 GCF_015228065.2 Penaeus monodon
TATTAATTCTTACATTTTATAATTGATTTTAGGTAAGTTACTTTCTTTTTACGCACAAGGCTATCTTTTTTATCAGATTTCAAAAGCAGTTTTCCCGTCGGCCAAGGAAATGGAGAGGTCGGATTTTATTGGCCACATTGGGTCGTGAGGGCCCGGGCCCTCTGCTTGAGGGGGGGGGAGAGTTGGAGCAAGGAGGCCCGAAAGACCAGGTCTGGCCGGTCGAGGTAAGTGCTCGTGAACGCGT
>NC_051412.1:40620150-40620455 GCF_015228065.2 Penaeus monodon
GGTCTATGTATTATATAATGATTCTAACTGTCAGCCTTCCCACTGCGACCTGTCTGCCACCACGCGTTCACGAGCACTTACCTCGACCGGCCAGACCTGGTCTTTCGGGCCTCCTTGCTCCAACTCTCCCCCCCCCTCAAGCAGAGGGCCCGGCCGTCACGACCTAATGTGGCCAATAAACTCCGACCTCTCCCATTTCCTTGGCCGACGGGAAAACTGCTTTTGAAATCTGATAAAAAAGATAGCCTTGTGCGTAAAAAGAAAGTAACTTACCTAAAATCAATTATAAAATGTAAGAATTAATA
>NC_051412.1:40622750-40623003 GCF_015228065.2 Penaeus monodon
TTTAAATTTTTTTTTTTAAAAACGGTTAAAAAGGTTTTTTTTATTGTTTTTGAAAGGGCCGCCTTTTAACCCGGGAAATATATTTAATTGTAGTTTTGGGTATGTTTTGATGGTACTTGGGGGGTAGTTCCCTTTACGGGGTCCGCTGTTTATTATTTCATTTTTCCTTGGGAAAAGACTGTTGGGTCTTCCCCCCAGGAATGTTTACTCATTTTTATTATCTTTGGGAACCACACACCCCCACCAACAAACC
>NC_051412.1:40624081-40625101 GCF_015228065.2 Penaeus monodon
TTTTTTTATGTTTATGATTTTTTGCTGCTGTTTTTCTGTTTTTTTAAAAAAATTTTAGTTTTAGAAAACCAAAGAAACAAAAGATTTTTACATTTCTACAAGGGACTTTCCTTGACCTGGCTGCGCTGAGTCAAAGTCTCGCTGACCTGGGCAAGGTGTCTCTGACCGTGTTAACCCCCCAAGTTCCCTCATCAGCTGAGTCCCAGCTCCTAGCGGCGGCCATTGGATACGAATCTCTTGTCTCAAAAGAATGTGTCTTAAGACCTTTAGAAAAAAAACTTCGGTCTGTTTTGCCTTTTTACTACATTGTGTTTTATTCGCCCTTTTACTAAATGATATTTCTTTCACAGACAGATTGTAGATACATCCACATATATTTATATAGGGGAAAACAAGGGGTTACCCGAGTCCAATTTTGGGTTAAACCGAGAAACATTCCCTCTCTAGGTCCTCCGGGCTCTTCATAACGTTGCTCGCCGCCAGGGTAAACCCGCGGGCAAAGGCAACACGGCAAATCCCCTTTACAAGAAAATAAATGTGAACTGATATTTAAATGGGAAGTACACACACCTGAAAGAATTCACGTACATTTGCTCTAAATCTCACGAATTCACTATATTTTTTTCTGCGGGCCCCGTCCACCCCCTTTAGGGGGGCGAGACCAAATGGAAAATGCATTTTATCGTGCAAGTTAAAAAGATGTTCTGCTCTTTTATGGGTTTTTCACATGGCTATGCCGTTTTGCGAAACGATTTCCTGGAGTCACACTGATCTACCTTCACTCTTTGGGGGGACGAGCTGAAAATGGCCAGAGAGGGAGCCCCGGGGGTGCCAGGGCGCCCGGAAAAAGGGGTGGAGTGCGGGAGTTAGGGTGGCTGTTTCGGAAGGCGAAGGGGTTTTTGGCCCTTATCCCGGTTTTAAGTACGGGGCCCAAAATCCTCCACAAATAAATTTAAAACCGTAAAACAAACGCAACTTCCCGCTGCTCTCTAAAAACGAACCGTTTTGTGTATTTGGATC
>NC_051412.1:40626263-40626676 GCF_015228065.2 Penaeus monodon
TGTTTTAAGAAAATTAGGGTTACTGTCCATTAAATGCGGTCGACGGCACCCTACGAGGATTGCACACACATATACGTGCAGATAAGTGTGAATGCATACAATGTGTTGAACTTACCTCCAAGATTTCGTTCTTCGGGGAGCTCTGCCTACGCCGTCGGATGGGACGTAATAAACTAAAACGGGTCTTATGCTCCGTTTATATAGGGCCTGGGAGAGGGCCGGGATCAGTGCCATGTGGTCATATTTACGGGTGATGATATAATCCTTTAGTTTAGAAATTTAAGAGATTGTGACGAAAGCATAAGATGTAATCATGTTATTTTTTTTTGCTCATTCATGTTCCAAGATCTTTAAGGGTTTTAGTTTTCGGAAAAATGTGAGCAGTAAATGTTAATAAGCTTTTGATAAATCTG
>NC_051412.1:40626873-40627132 GCF_015228065.2 Penaeus monodon
AGGCTTCCATTGAGTGAACGTTTCTCTCAAGAAACCTGATAGCTCCGTCAGCAGAAGTTTTTCTTTTTCGTGTCTGTTCAGTATAAAGCTCTTTCGTGAAACGAGTCAGCCTTTGTAGCCGCTGTAGGAACACATTGGGCAGTTAATAATTTATATTTGTCTGTTAAAAGATGAATTCCCAATTTCTCTGCGTATTTTTTTTGAAATTATTTTACAAAAATAAATTATGCATACATATACAACCCCCTGCACACCAACC
>NC_051412.1:40628865-40629044 GCF_015228065.2 Penaeus monodon
CGGGGAAAAAAGAATGGGCAAAAAGGCAAAATTGATAACATCTCAGAAAATAAAAAACAAATTTAAGACCAGAGGGACAGAAATTTAGCCCAAAACTGGAAAAAAAACACAAGAAAGATAAGTGGGTGTGGTTGGGTGTTATTTTTGTTTAAAAAAAGGTGTGTGTGAATTTTATAATA
>NC_051412.1:40630325-40631590 GCF_015228065.2 Penaeus monodon
CCACAACAAAGTACTTCGGGTCTGTAAAATTGCGTGGAAACTAAAGCTCAGTTATGAAGGTATGTATCTGTCATTAGATACATTACTAATATCATTGGTTTTATCCTATTTGTTAATAGGGAGGATGGGTATATTTTTGTTATAGTTGCCCATAAAAAAGCTGACGTGTTTTTACAAGTTATTTTTTTCATAAAAAACGTATTATATAATGGGGTAACCATAATAAAATATAACCTAGTTCTCAGGAAGGGAAAGTGTCATATGCTTAGAGTCGTACTAAAACAAGAGGCAGGCAATGCCTTTTTCGCCTGGCGATTCCCTAGATGGTACCATAAGACTCTTCCTTCTCTTCGCCTGGCGTTATAAACCACTAATTTGATCCAGTTTTCGTACCACAAATCTCCACTCTCAGTTTAGCCAGACGTTTCGGTAGAGAAAATATGGGAACTTCGCCCGCCTACGAAAGCCAGCTATACTCTTCTCCTTCTCCACTTTCATAAGCTTTTTTATAGTAAAATTAAACAGGATCATCTTGAAAGCCAAAAAAATTTATATATTTTTTTAGTCGCAAATTCTTAAGTAACAGGTGATTTTATAAATATTCTACGTTTTGGAGTAACATCTCAAACATTCATCCGCAAATGAACAAAGAGAGACCAACTACAAACTCAGAAACATTGAGCTAACACCTGATGCAACTAGACAGAATCTTATATCATATAAAATGATCACAAGATAAGGGACATTCTGTGTGAATAACCCTGGTGAAAGGATAAGAAGATTAATGACAGGTTACAGACTTCAGTTTTTTTTTTCCAAAAACATTCTTCTCGCCCTTAAGATAGCCCCTTTTTTCCTGATATCATGCCTCCAACTGTTCCCGTTTTCTTGAATTCGTTTAACATTCTCGATCAGTTCTCTGTCTGTAGTATTGTTCAACGTTTGAATTTGTGACTTTTTGCCTTTGAGTAAGTTCTGTCAAGCTTATTCTCGACATGCTTTCTTTTTTTTCTTACTGTGATTTGAGCATCAAGGTAAAGATCCAAATTCCCCGCGTCGCTCAAAGCTAGTGTTAGTAAATCTAACGATAGAGCACTCTTAATAGATGTAGAACTAATGTCCATTTCTAAAACTATACCTTTATCATTAAACTACAATTACTTAACTAAAATCAATAATCTACACTTTTAACCATAATATATATATATATAAATGACTTAAGAGGGAAAGAATAGGTAGAGACTGCAGTTGTAAAAGAACCAACT
>NC_051412.1:40633099-40633817 GCF_015228065.2 Penaeus monodon
TTATCTCACTGTAAATTTTGTGTTCGTCTCATTTTTTTTTTACAAAGCGTGTGGTTGTTGAAAAAATGTACTTTTGCTTTTTTAAGCAAGATATTTCTGTCGCAAATGTCTGAGATGTAGAACAGACTATATAATTTAGAGGAAAAACTGTGCGAAGGGAATTAGCAAATCTATATTATAAGCTTATATAGCCATTTCCCTGGGACGTTGAAGTACTGTTTGTGGAGGGGGGGTGAACCCTCAAATTAAATTGTCTCTCAAAATAACAAGAGATTTATAAACAATATATAAATATCTTTCAATGGCAATTTGTAAATCATTAAGTTCAGGTAAATTCGAATGCAGGCCATGTGAAACCCAAGAGACTTCACACAACTCATGTTTCAAAAGAAGTACTGATCGGAGGCCCGTGTTTCGTTCTGTCTCCCCACCCTTTAAGACTACCACAGGGGTTCCAAAACTTTATGCTCTTCTGTACCCCCTGGGCAATTTTATAGATTCCCGCGTACCCCTAAAAATCAAGGAAAAAAAGCGAGGGAATTGAAGTTTTGATATTATTATGAAATCTTTATGTGTAGACTGCATAAAAATCGTAATGGTGATAATTTCAGTAAACTAAACTCGGGTAATTTATTAAACATTTTGATCCATCACATTGCACGAGGGAAGTTTCATAGTATTAAAAACCAAATGCTATTCGCCATACTCTTGATATAAC
>NC_051412.1:40634125-40634270 GCF_015228065.2 Penaeus monodon
GTGCACCCTTGCTGTAACAGATAAGTTTCTAGTTGCCATGGATTTTAGGATTCTATTCGAAATCGTGTAAAATGCAATTGTTTTTTTATGATATTGAAGAATAATAGGACTAGTTCTGGTTTTGATACGAGTTTCAGTTATTCAA
>NC_051412.1:40634625-40635207 GCF_015228065.2 Penaeus monodon
GGTGTGTGACTGTAACCTAACCTGAAATATCGTAAAAATTCTCCACATTGGTGTCATGGCGATCGTTGAGAACCTACTGTGACCAAATTACAGACAAGATTTAGTTGTACTCTCCTCTATCATCGTTTTACTTCCTACCACTGGGACACAAACAGTTTTAGTGATAGGATAGCTATCATAAAGTTACGGATTCAGTTTAGCAGTTGTTTTTTGTCTCCCAACGGATGCGTGATTTCACCTCTAATGCTAATTAAGTTCACCTGATTCACGGAGTCACCTGAGCCACGTTAAGAATGAATATATGAATAATTAATACGAGATGAAGTGAAGACGGAACTAACCAGAGATATACGTGAGGAGACAGTTGATTCGAAATAAACAACTCTACCCCACAAAGCTTTATAAGACCTTCGTTGTTGTCAAGGCCTCAAGAGACTCCTAGAAATGATTTCAACTCACGATATCCGTATCTTAACCGACCTACATCTTTTACGTTCTTGTACAGTACATATTGTTAAGACTCGAAGCACACTCAAGGACGTCGTGGCCTCGATACTGTTCAGGAGTTCAACTTCAGGAAAG
>NC_051412.1:40636089-40636259 GCF_015228065.2 Penaeus monodon
GCTTAAAAAAATATATTTTACAATAGTTTACTCAGAGCGGTCGGTGGATCAGGTGTAGGATGACACCAGAGAAAACGGAGTCGTGTGAATGGGGGACTTTATTAAAATTGGATTATCTTTTTTTTTTCCCGTTTTTACTTACAATTTTGAAGACAAGTAAGTATTTATTT
>NC_051412.1:40639033-40639833 GCF_015228065.2 Penaeus monodon
GGATGTTTGTATGCTATATTTTATGTCATATAGATTTCAAATAATACTGAAAAAGAAAAACTGGTATTCATCTTTTAACAGACAAATTAAAATTTTAACTCCCAATTTTTTCCTACAAAACTCAAAGGCGACTCGTTTTTACGAAGAGCTTTATACTGACAGACCGAAAAAAAAAACTTTCTGACGGGGCTATCGGTTTCTTGAGAGAAAGTTCACTCAAAGGAAGCCTTGTGGTGTGCGTGTGTGTGTGAGTCGTAAATGCGAACCGTGCGCCTTGTGTGTGGGCTGTGTCGGTTTGGGGTGTTATATGAGCGCGGGGGCGCGCGCGTGTTTTTTTGTGTTGGTGTGTGTGGGTTTTGTGGTGTGGCGTGGGTTTCGTGCGTGCATGCGTATGGGGGAAGCAGTTTATCAAACTTTTAACATTTTTCTGCCACATTTTTCCGAAAACTAAACCCTTAAAGATCTTGGAAATGAAGGAAAAAAATAACAGATTACATCTTATGCTTTCGTCACAATCTCTTAAATTTTTAAAATAAAGGGTTATATCATCACCCCTAAATATGACCACATGGCACTGATCCGGCCTCTCCCAGGCCCTATATAAACGGAGCATAAGACCCGTTTTAGTTTATTACGTCCCATCCGACGGCGTAGGCAGAGCTCCCCGAAGAACGAAATCTTGGAGGTAAGTTCAACACATTGTATGCATTCACACTTATCTGCACGTATATGTGTGTGCAATCCTCGTAGGGTGCCGTCGACCGCATTTAATGGACAGTACCCTAATTTTTCTTAAAACA
>NC_051412.1:40640598-40641268 GCF_015228065.2 Penaeus monodon
CGGCAAAGCTGAGGGATCCAAATACACGAAACGGTTCGTTGTTAGAGAGGCAGCGGCCGAAGTTGCGTTTGTGTTACGGTTAAATTATTTGTGGAGGATATTGGCCGTACTTCAAACCCGGGATAAGGGCCAAAATACCCCTTCGAATTCCGAAACAGCCACCCTACACTACCGCACATCCAGCCCTCTGTCCGGGCGCCCTGGCATCCCCTGGCCTGCCCTCCTCTGAGCCAGTTCAGCTCGATGCCCCAAAGAGTGAAGGTAAATCAGTGTTGACTCCAGGAAATCGTTTCGCTGAAATCGGCATAGCCATGTGTAAAATCCATAGTAAGAGCATGAACATCTTTTACTAACTGTGCGATGATAAAAATACAGTTTCCAGTTGGTCTCGACCCCTGAAAGGAGTGGACGCGGCCGCAGAAAAAAATATAGTGAATTCGTGAGCATTTAGAGTAAATGTACGTGTAATATCTTTTCAGGTGTGCTGTACTTGCCATTTAAATATACAGTTCACACTTCATTTTTCTTGTCAAGGATGTTGCCGTGTCTGCCTCTGCTCCTGCTGGTCACCCTGGCGGCGAGCAACGTTATGAAGAGCCCCGAGGACCTCGAGAGCGAGATGTTTCCTCCGGTTAACCCAAATTGTACTCAGGTAATCCCTTGATTTCCC
>NC_051412.1:40641316-40641619 GCF_015228065.2 Penaeus monodon
AGAACATATACATTTAGTAAAAGGGCGAATACATAACACAAGTGTAGTAATAAAGGCAACACAGACCGAAGTTTTTTTTTTTTTCTCAGCGTCTTACAGACTACATTCTGTTGAGACAAGAGATTCAGCTATCCAAGATGGCCGCCGCTGAGGAGGCTAGGACTCAGCTGATGAGGGAGAACTTGCAGGTGCTAACACAGGTCAGAGACACCTTGTCCCAGGTCAGCGAGACTTTGACTCAGCGAAGCCAGGTCAATGGAAAGTCCCTTGTAGAAACTCGTAAATATCTTTTGTTTCTTTGCG
>NC_051412.1:40644838-40644984 GCF_015228065.2 Penaeus monodon
CGCGTTCACGAGCACTTACCTCGACCGGCTGGACCTGGTCTTTCGGGCCTCCTTGCTCCAACTCTCCCCCCCCCCCTCAAGCAGAGGGCGCGGCCGCCACGACCTAATGTGGCCAATAAACCTCTCCCATTTCCTTGGCCGACGGG
>NC_051412.1:40654185-40654424 GCF_015228065.2 Penaeus monodon
GCCGTATCCAGGGAGGACATGCGACCCCCCCTTCTCCCCCGTCGGCGACTCGTGTCTGTTGCTGAACCTGGCGCTGAAGAGTGACTGGGCTTCGGCACGTCAGTTCTGCGTCGGAAAAGGGGCTGACTTGGCTCGCTTCTCCGATGCTGCGGGTTACGCTGCCATTCTCGATTATATTAATAAAATCAGTAAGTGTAAAGTAGCCTATGGGTTGGCAAGGCCTGGGGAAGACCCCCTGG
>NC_051412.1:40654460-40654669 GCF_015228065.2 Penaeus monodon
AGCCGAGATTAATGTAAAGCTATGGATTGTGGTTTTGGTCTTGTGAAATGCGTCCACACACAGCATGCCCCTGTAAGATGACCAATGAGGTAATTAGCTGACCTCCGCGTTAATGCGTTGACACCTCGGGAAAATGTTTTTCTTATTATGTTATTGACATCGATGTTATTATCATATTGCCAATATAACCGTTACAGTGTTATTAAAAT
>NC_051412.1:40654824-40655161 GCF_015228065.2 Penaeus monodon
GAAACTGCAGGAAAATGTGTCAGGTGTCCTTATTTTTGCTCTCTGACAAGCATTTTTTAATGCAACGAGACGACTCTCATCTTCGTTTTTTTAATCTCTCACAGACTCGGAGAATGACTCGATTGACGTGTGGCTTGGTGGCACTGACGAGGCTCTGGAAGGGACGTGGTTGTGGGTCACAGGCGAACTCATGCCCCGAGGACCACCGTTCTGGGGTTCCACAGACAGGTAAATTTGATCTGCTTTTAAAGTACCAGTGATACGTGTCTAATCCTTTGCTTTTATTTTTGGCTGAATCTAACGTCAACTAAAATTAATAAGAACCTTAAGGCAAAGT
>NC_051412.1:40656857-40657013 GCF_015228065.2 Penaeus monodon
AACCTACGTTAAGGTCTGTCCACCCAGACGGGCCTGATTGGGGCAGGAATGTATATGACATCGCGGACTGACAAACTACTCAGTAAACAAGTAGTTTCCTCGTTGCCCGCGGATGTACCCGCCGACCATGCCCGTATGGGTGGCCAGGCCTTGAGA
>NC_051412.1:40657058-40657346 GCF_015228065.2 Penaeus monodon
ATTTGCATCCCTTTAAAAACATTTTCGCTAATGCTTGCCACCTCTTGCAGCTACAAGGCGGCGCCCGATGGAGGAACGTCCCAGAACTGCGCTGGCCTGTACAAACGCGATAATTATTACATGCACGACCTTCGCTGCAACGGCGCTGCGGCTCCACTTTGCCAGAAATTATAACAAAATACCCACAGTGCATATTCTATCATGGCATACATGATGCCATAGTTCTTCAGATAATTTTCCACAGAACAATCCCATACAAAGTATTTTTAAGGTGTTATGGATAGCCTA
>NC_051412.1:40657369-40657543 GCF_015228065.2 Penaeus monodon
TTCTGCAACTTTTGAAAATAGTAATCCTTGTATTCTTATGAAATGCATGTGAGTTTACGTTCTGTAATAAATCCCCGTGGCTTTTTTATTTCGTTTCGTAAGTAATTGATGTAAGTTCATGCTGCATTTATATAATTTGTTGCCCGAAAAATACATGCCTGGAGAGTAATCTGC
>NC_051412.1:40657604-40661057 GCF_015228065.2 Penaeus monodon
CTTAGTATACATTTGGTTCTCTTTCGTGGCACCCTCTCCGGACAACGTGACAATATGCGAGTTGCGGATAAATTAGTGAGTAATAGAACAGCTTTAACCATTTATTTGTGAGAAAATCTCGAATTAGATGAAAATGTAACACTGTTTACTGGTTTTCTTTTGTAAGTGGCGCGATTGCTCCTTGTGAGTTTACTGTCTAGAATAACAGCCATGCAATTTTACACCGTTTTTTTTCTTTTGAACATTTTATTGCTAACTGAAATATGTAGAATATGTGTTGACATTTTTTTTTCATTCTGTTGAAAATCACATCGCAGATTTTGTTTTTATAGAGTATTAGCTTATTACGCTTAAACCATTTATCGACAAGGGCTAATTTTTTGTTTACCTCATTGATTAGGTGTTCAATTCTGGGACCTTCCGGAGAGTGCAATCGTCCGCAAACAAGGTGAACTTGAATTACTTACTACTATTAGTCAGGTCGTTAATAAAAAGGAGAAAGAAAGGGGGTGCTAGAATCGAGTCTAGGGGAACACCATACATAGCAGGAAGATGATTGAGTGCGACTGTAATTTACGAATTGTGACCTAATAGTCAAGTATGATCTAAACAAGTTATTTGTAATACTTGCAATGTCATAGTGGTTTAGTTTAGTTTAGCTAGAAGGATGGTCATGGTTAACTGTGTCGAAAGCTTTACTGAAGAACTTTACTGAGAACATTTTTGTTATCAAAAAGATTTCTATATGCTGCCAGTGAATGACACTAGGGCAGTTTGGGTGGAATTTTCTTTTTGGAAACCGAACTGCGAGGGAGAGAGAATACTGTTACTAACGCAGAAGTTCTCGAAGCTATTATAAACCATTTTTTTCTTTCTAAAAGTTTGCTGAATATTGTTAGGAATGATATAAACCTGTAATTAACAAGCAGAACTGGGTCTCAGGATTTTAGGATCGTGTTTACTTTTTAGGATCGTGTTTTGTTTGAAAAGAACTAAGGGAAATGCCATATTTTAATGATAGATTAAATGCATAAACTAATGATAGCTTAGATTACAAGTAGGGGAATGTTATCACTGCCTGCTGATGTTTGTTTTAATTCCTTTACTAATTTTGATACCTCAGCAGGGGAGGTCTCAGTAAGTACAAGTGCCTGTTGCACAGGATTGGCGAGGTACATGTTGGTACTGATAGAGTTTTTGCAATGTTTACGAAGTAAACAATAAAGCTATTTGCTATTTCGGATAAGTTAGAACGACTCGTGCCCGTCAATTTTCATTAGGGTTGGGTTGCGTTATTAGATCTGTTTAGAATGTAGAAAGTCGTTTTTGAGTCACCGGAAGTCTATACAAATTTGCTTTTGTCGTTTCGGCTTCAACTTTACGTATGGTGAGGGCGAGTTTATTCGCCAAAAGTGACAGGATGCAGGTTAATAAGCAAACATTAGATGAATGAAACAGGTAATATGTATCTAAAATAATCATCTAAGTAATAGGTTGATATATGGAAAGGTGAAATTGAATAACTATATATGGAAAATGCACAAAAAATAACAAAGCTCCTCAAAGCCGCCAGTCTAGAAAAGTTTGATATAACTAATAATTAAAATCGACTGATACCACTAAATATTTAAATCGATTGATACCGCCTATGATCATGCAGACTCTAGATCGTCCCCGAGTCGGTGATTGCCGTGAAACGACGATGAAATGGCGCAAGACCGAGAACCCCTCCGCCGACGGTAAAGAGTGCGACCCTCAAGCCAGCATCCCGTGAAGACTCGCCCGTCGACGCGCTCTCAAAATAACCGTTTGAGGAGCACGAGACAACGAGCGATTGTAGGCGCTGCCCATGTCATATCCTGAGGGCCTGCAGCTGGCCCGGGAAGTTCGTGGCCCCCCCCCCCCCTGGCGGTATCGGGGTAAGAGTTATACCGCAAATGATAAAAGTGGATTGCATAAATACACAAATCTTGGCGTTGAACAAACATTTGGGATTATTTCTAGGAGTTTTTGTTGATCGAAACTGATGTATAAAGTGAAATGAATAAGAATATTGAGACGTGCATTAATAAAAAATTCTTGTTCGAAAGCACATTCGCTTATTAGCTCACTAAACGGATTTGAAATCGACGTTTAGTTATGCTGGTTGCAGATTACCTTCCTAAAGGACAAATGCTTTAATGTATTTCGACCGTACTGACGTGTGGTATAGCTGTCTCTTGCCTATATTCCCCTTCCCTTTCTCAAGCATTTATGAATCGACGACAAGGCATTGTATATTATATACTCAGTGTTGACAGAATAAACTATATCTGTCCGGAAAACAAAACAAAACAAGCCTTTCGAAGCGTTCATGATATTTAAGATTATATATATACATACCTCTAGTAATTCAGACGTAATTTGGACAGTAGACACTTTAGCACAGAAAGGAAGCAAGCGCTGCGGTCAGCCAGCGACAGGAAGCGTGAATTGCCATGAGCTGTGGAATGTGGCAAAGTCTTTAACACTAAACGTTTACGTATGGTCACCCGTGTCTTTTAAAACGTAATTTTCTAAATAATACTTTGGTCCGAATGCGATAGGTCTCTATAAGGTTGCGAGCAAAATGCCAGATCATCACGCGTTACGTTTACAATTCGGTCACTTTGCGTACAGGAACGGTGCAACACTATGTAGAGACAATGCAATGCAATCGACTCCCTCAGCAATTTTGGAAAGTACGCGCGGATTCAGTATAATAGATTTGTGCGCAACAGTACCATTTAAATTCATTGTGGAGGAATTAATAAACGTTTCTACGCAGGCCCCGGCACTGCTTAGCGTGACCGAATTTTTTTTTTTATTAAAAAATTATACTTTGGTGAATGTCAGAAGAGATGGATAAATAAAACAGAAAAATAAAAGTTCAGTGCACGAAACTCTTCTCGATCTGTTCTGTTTACCATTTGTGAAAGATATTCCAAGTACAGAAAGGCGAGAGTATATATAATGAATAAATTTAACATAAATAACTTGAAAACATGGCATTGCAGACGAGAAAGTATATGGTAATGCTGACCAAGAAATCATAGGAAACTGGTCGAGATCGTCTTTTCGTACGCACTTCATTCATTAGCGCTTTGTAAGAGTAAATATATCAAAGAATCAGTTTCAGTTAAGCGTGTAATTGTTATTCATTCATTCATTCATTGTATTACAACAAGCTAAGCAAATCTGCGAAAACATTTATCCTTTTCTCATGGATAAATAAAGGCAATCATTTACTGTAATAGTTAACAGGAGATCGTGCATACCAGTTGCAGTCCAAAACTTCCGCAAAAACAATAGTTTACAATAAGTGAACTGTTGGCGTCTAGCTTGTTTGTTTACTAGCGTAGCACTGTGGGGAATGGAGGGTTTCGAACAACTCGTCCGTTTGAGTTGGACGAGCGGTTTCGAACGCGGAGTTGT
>NC_051412.1:40661274-40661609 GCF_015228065.2 Penaeus monodon
AACCAGCCTACATGCCGAGGAAGGAGGGAGGGGAAAACCACCCTGATGACGTCATCACCCCCCTCTGCCAACCCCCACCACACCCGCGTTTTTTCCACTGGGACGAAGAACAACACTGTAATGCAAGTGTTCTTTCTTTACTCAGTCAGTCAACAGTATGATTTAAACAATTCATATATGTATTTTGGTGCGTATTAATTTTTTTTTTTTTATATATGTATGTATGAGAGTATGTAGTCATGTATATTTCTATACAAGGAATAAAAATTGCTTCGCGTACAAACACACACGCACGCACGCCATGTCCACCGTATGTTACTTTTATTCTATTTTAT
>NC_051412.1:40666481-40668609 GCF_015228065.2 Penaeus monodon
TGTAAAATAACGTTTAAGGATGAACATAAAAACATTGTTGGATAATCATTCTTTATTATCATGTATATAATGATGTATCACACAGAATACATGATCAAATTTCGCCATCCGCAAACCCTGAGCTTTCGTGGGCAAGGAAAAGAAACGTTTTTGCTCAGACAAGAGGGTCCAAATTCAAGCTTAGGTGTATTTTCCTTCCGTCGCTCCCTCGAGAAAGGGGCACTAAAATCCTTTCCTCATTTACATGGTATGAGGAAGTCTTGCCAACAATAAGGATAACTACTACATCGGCGATTGCTTTTTAGAGAAAGGAGAAAAGGTTTAAATTTGATGGAGGAAACTCAAAGAGAAGAGAATAATCTGTCCAAATACCTCCTTTGAGGAATTCGAAAAGAGGCCAAGAGGCGATGCCTTTCCTTTTCCAAAACTGTATCCCAGTATTTATGATATGAACTTTTATGTGTGTGCTTGCGAGTGCACGCATGTGTCTCTGCATGTATTTTGCTGTCGAAAAAAAATTACACAGGAGAGATGTCCGCGGCCCTCTCTCCTAGCTCTGTAGAGGTCCCCGCTTTCTTGTAGCCCATAACTCTGCCAGAGAACTCCTCCATCAGGATACCGAAGGCATGGAATTCCACGTTTTTGCTGAGAAGATACAGGAGGAAGAAGTCCCCAGTGTTGAGCTTCGTCATAAGAGCATCAACATTGTCGGGGCAGATTCCCCTGTTTCCGCAAAAGGTAGGACTTCACGGAGGCGGAAGAAAAGATTACCAAATACGAGAGCAACATGACCCCGCCAAAACAAGAGAGAATGACGAAGTATAACCACAGGAACGCGAACATCTTTATATACATAGCTCTTTGGCTCAGGGTGCATATCATATCGTATGTTTCTATGGCACCCGAATGGCCAAACTTGTAAAACAGGCACTTAGAGGCAGCTGGAAATGTCATGCTGGTTGCTTCCTTTGCATCCGCGCTGTCCCGAAAGAGGTCCATGACGCTTAACCCGCGGTCGAAGAACACCCCCGGAGCCCGCCGAGATACATGTCTGATTGCCAAAAGTTGAAGAAAGCAGAAGGACCAGTGTTTAGACATTTCACTAGCAAGTAGGCTGAGGCGTAAGTGGTGTGTTATTGGAGTGCGAGGTTGGGAGGGTACTTACGAGGGCCTGTAGTCTGTCGTTGGCGAGGAGGCCGATCTCCTTGGTCTCATGAATGGGAACGGCGCGCTCTGGTGGCGCTGTGGGCGAGAGTACCGTGAGCTCTGTGCAGGCCCTACGGGGTGTAGGCGGCCGTCTTGTGCCGGATGAGTGGCGCGAGTCCGTATGTGGAGTAAACCAGCGCAATGTCCCTGGGGGCAGAATGAACGGCGTGAACCAGGGTACGCCTTTTGGGGTCGCCCGCCTGTAACTGTTGTTTCTGTAATTTGAAGAACGAGTCAGTTATGAGTGGGGTAGTAAGTGTGTGATGATGTGGTAAGGCTTCATCGGTCGAACTATTGTTTCAACTAACGCCTCAGTCGTAAACACAATAGGGGAATAAGACCGACCTTGAGAAGATGCCCACCGGTATAATGTATGTCGTAGGTGGTGCTGATAATTTATATGGTATGGAATATTAGTATATCTCCTCTATATAGTCTATATATGCAGTCATATATATCCATGGTATTACGGCGGGGCTAAGTCTATTTCATGGTTTCATCGACTGACTCAGTCATTCTCACCTGCATACGAGCTACGGCACGAACCACTGAAAGTGTAAGCTAATTGATCGCTGGTGCGGCGTCAGATTGGGACTGCGGAGGGTGTGCTACATCAATGCCCTTGAAAGTACTAGGGAGATCGCATGTGTACGGCGATAAGTATTACATGAGTGGGAGGGTATAAAACAACAACAAGGTGAAAAAGGCAAAAAATATGGATCGACGCACCCAGCTTTGTACCGCGTCAGTGAAGTGGTCGGCCCAAACGATAGCGTGAGACGTTGGCAGTGTGAGTCCTTTGCTGAAACACCTAGACGAAAAATTTGGGTTGTAAATATAAATCTAAACCAGGACCCCTGAACGCACCGGTGAACGCGAATCATATGGCATATATTATTCTATAGTATTTAAAAAATATAAC
>NC_051412.1:40670861-40671271 GCF_015228065.2 Penaeus monodon
TAATTTATCTAAACCAAATTTTCTTTCCAGGTGTTTCAGCCAAGGCCTCAATTACAGCGAAAAAGCTCTCAACGATTACTGTTGGGCTCAGAACACTTTCATTTTGAAGAGAAGACAGCTTGGTGCGTTATGTATCCATATTTTTTTTTGCCTTTTAACATTGTTGTTGTTTTGATTCCCCCTTTTCAGTCTGTATTATAATTATGCCGTACTAAAGCCGATTTTCTGCCATTATGTATTTAGGGCCTGATGTCGCACACCCTGGCATTATAAACGATGACGACGAACAGAGATATTATCACTTACACTTCCAGCTGGTTCCGTTAGTACTGTTCTTGCAGGTGAGAAGAATGAGTCGTTTCTCATGAAACATGAATAGATAGCCTCCCCTCCCCCCTGTAATACCATGT
>NC_051412.1:40671334-40671432 GCF_015228065.2 Penaeus monodon
ATTATTAAGGTGCTGGTTTCATTTCTCAAGTTGGTCTTTCCCATTTTCTGTTGTTCCTTGGATTTTTTAGTGAAAAATTCAGTTAGACGATTGCAGAC
>NC_051412.1:40671463-40671846 GCF_015228065.2 Penaeus monodon
AATTCATGTTCTTCCAAAATTAAGAAAAAAAAGTACACGGCGGTTACAAAAAGGATGTACAATGTTCTAAGCCTTTTTCCGCCTCAGGGACTGGTGTTCTACATACCGAACTGGCTATGGAAGGGTTGTGAGGGAGGAAGGCTCCGGTCCCTCTCTGCCGGCCTCTGCGTTCCCTTTCTGGACAAGGAGATGCGCCTGCAGAAGATCCAGGCCTCGCTAAGTACCTCCACACCTCGCTCCATCAACCCCCACTTACCCCTCGCTACTTGTCTGTGAATTTAACTGGTCTTTTGTTTCTTCAATTGTGGTCATAGGGAAAGATCTCGGGGGTGTTTCGACCCGGGTTAAGCTCTGGACCTCTTCTGCAAAGGAAGAAGACCAGC
>NC_051412.1:40672778-40674215 GCF_015228065.2 Penaeus monodon
GGTACATGAATGCGTAAAGAATGTTATTCCTTTGATCTTGAAGCTGTCGCGTGGGCGCTGGGTAGGAGAGGGAAGCGCGCGCGCGTGTGTGTGTGTGTGCGGAAGGGGCAAAATTAGGGGAGTGAAGAGCACATAAGCCCTCCTTTACACATAGACATATATACGTATGTATTTGTATCTTTCCAGATAAACACTATTTTTGGAACACCTTCACTGTCCTTGAGCAAGAAAGCTCTGCGCTATGTAACCATGCAGCCATGATTTCATTTTCGAAGAGCTTTTTAGTGTCTTCAATAATTAGTTCCAATTATTTATTTTTAGGTCTGCGAATAGACATTTCATAAACGAAAATCTGTTTCACTTTTTTTTATTCTCTATACTTCATGAAATGTGAAGGACTGTCCGAGGTACGTGAGGTTGCGCAGTGATGTAATGATGTCACTTGTGGGTTCAAAAAATCATGTCCTGTGTCATGCAGCTTCCCCGTCATTCTCAAGGGAAACCCGATAGATAATGGAGTTACTGTGAACAATTTAAACAGAAAAGGAATCTAGTTGTGAGACAGGTATTGCTAATTCGCCTAGCGCTGTGGAGATGGGGGGGGGGGAGTAAGACTAGGGAGAGGAGGGGTGGGAGTCACGACCTCCATGAGTCACCTTCTCTTTAAATCTATGCGTCGTATCTTTCATCCTACCTTTCTTATGTAAACTTTAAATTCTTTACCTTTTAAATCTAATTTGCCAGTTCTCAATAATCCCCATTATATGATTTTTAACTCTTAGGTCGTCTTTGTAATATTCATTCGAGGTTGTTGGGTGGTATTACACTTGGTATTGAGGCTCTACACTGTGCAGATTTCAAGGATCTTGGTTTTCCTTGTTTATTGGTGTTGCTGTTGTTAGGGTCGTATATAGGAATGCCATAGAATACTAAAGATGGGGAAGGGGATTTTCTGCCTGGGAAAGTGAAAGTGAAATCATGAGCTAAAATCAAAAGAAATGTTAATAAAGATAGCAAAAGGGATGGGTAATGATGCTTAATCAAAGCGTGTAATCCAAAATGGCCTATAACAAAGATCGGGACTCGATGAATGGGCGATGCTGCAGTATGGCGCCTCGCTGCGTGGTGAGCGTCGTAGGCAAGGCGTAAGGGCGCGTGGTGGCGTCTCCCGGGAGGAATGCCGGTCTCCTCTTCTGTCTCTCTTTATCGCGCGTTTCCTTCGTCTTTCCTAGTCCTTCCCGAGCGCCTTTTCCTCGACATGATGGTATATTGCAAACACTCGAGAAACAGTCGCAGGGCCGTAGGAAAAGGACGACAGTGATGGTGATGCGGTTCTCCCTTCACCTCCCCCCCCCCCCCCGTCCCAGCCCTCGGCGAGGGGGAAAAGAAGCATACATCTGGCAACTTCAGTACGCAATATAGTCCTGAGATTCATCC
>NC_051412.1:40674249-40674924 GCF_015228065.2 Penaeus monodon
GTTAAGGTAGCTTTTCCTTCCTGTATAAAGGGGTTCCTCCTCTTAAGCTTAGTGTGAAGAAGAAAACGTCATCTGGCAACTACAGTCCTTGCTACAGTCCTGGCGTAGTGGCCACCCAAGGTTACATTCGGTTACAGTTGCCTCTCGTAGTGTGCATGGTTCTCCCACATCGTCAGTGCCACATCTGCAATCCTAAATCACGGTGGCTCATCGTTCCTAGCTAGTCTTGCAACGATGTATGGTCAGTCAGCTAAAGAGCATCACGACAGAGCCCCGTGACGAGGCTTCAAACAGGAGACTTCATTGGTAATACAGATCGTGAGTTTTCTTTTTCTTTCCCAATTGCAATGGGAATTTCTACAATTGCCCTTGCATCATGCTAATACCTTGCTATATGTGACTGTCAGGAATGGAAAATCTTGATAAAATAATCTAATATTAATATCAGTATATCGTCGCGATACTAATCAAAATCAAGAAACCATATTCAAAATCCAAGTGACCCTTTCATAGCCTTCCCGAAGAAAATACCCTAAGATTACTTCTTTCTCTTTGAATTTGAAAATAAATAAGTATATGTTGCACGTACGCTGCAGTGCCAGATTTTTGAGGTGCTCCTCGAGGCTGGCGACACTGAATCCAGCCAATAGGACAGTTTACTTTTTTACGTCTATG
>NC_051412.1:40675231-40675527 GCF_015228065.2 Penaeus monodon
TGATCACGAAGAACATCTGACGAGAAGAGAACTGGCGATGGCGATTAAATGACTAAAGACACCGTGATAGAATGTTAATTATTAAGCAAAAAAACGCGCAGTACCATTAAAGGCCATTAATAATAATGATCACCCATTACAACAGTGTGTGTGAGAGTAACACTGTTATTAAACATGATGTAATTATACAAAAATACGAAGAAATTAATAACATCGAAGGTTCTCACAAACACCACGGGATTCGATGTGCGTGACTCGGAGGTGGGTCCTCTCCGTTACGCAGACACAGCGGCTCC
>NC_051412.1:40677424-40677864 GCF_015228065.2 Penaeus monodon
CCTGATAAGGACAGCGCTCATCCAGTGGTGCGTCAACAACTAGAACTGACAGTGGACGAAAGCGGCAAGAAGATCGAGCGGGCGAGGTCGAGGCAGAAATTTCAGGCCTGGCTTAGTATCCGGAAGACCTGGCTCTTAATATTCAATTTGTAAGGAAGCGGGAACTCACTTAATCAGTAAATTAATGACCGCAGCCATCTTCTTAATTCACTGGTAGTTATCCCACATCCCTGGGGAATGGGCCTGGGTGAGACGATATATGATATTCATATCAATCTGCAAGTGTTATTCTTGTTACGTGTTTCATTGTTACGTGTTTGTGTAGTTTGTGATTCGTAACCTTTGTTTTTTGAGCTGAGAAGCCATGGGCGCTGGGCGCTGGGCGCAGGCTCGCCGAATATCCTGTCGCGCCCTTCCTTTCGGGTTTGGGCCAATCAAAA
>NC_051412.1:40678677-40678815 GCF_015228065.2 Penaeus monodon
TTTTAAAAATATTTTAAATAATTTATGGGTGTGGTTTTTAAAAAATTTTTAATTAAAACCATATAATTATAAAATAATATATATTATAAAATATAAAATTATTATATATTATACTTTATTTATAATTTTAATTATAAT
>NC_051412.1:40678868-40679064 GCF_015228065.2 Penaeus monodon
TTTGGTGTGTGTTTTGTTTTTGTGTGTGTGTTTTGTGTGGTACATATATGTATGTAGAGGGTTTGTTTAAACCTCATCAATATGAAAAATTACAAAAATTTATAAAACTATCTATTTTTATCTATCTTTTTTATTTTTATTTTATATTTTAATAAAATATATATTTTATATATATATTATAATTTTTTTTTTGGGG
>NC_051412.1:40679406-40679924 GCF_015228065.2 Penaeus monodon
GTATGATGTAGTGTAATCAATTATTATGAATGTTTTAAAAATACATACTGAATATAAAATTAATTTTTAAAAATCATAAAAAAATATTATTATATATATTAAAATTTTAAATAAAAAAACTTCAAACCCCCTTTTCTTTTCACATTTCGGGGAAAATTTTTCCAAACCCCGAGGGCCCCGGAAAACGGGTGCTTTCCGCTGTTCCCCCGGGGCGCCTTCGGGGCCCGGCGCCGGGGGGCGGACACCACAGTCCCAAAATTGGGGGGCCATTTCCAACTTCCCACCCAAGCTAACGTTTTCTTTTTTCTGCGGGTTTAAATTGCATATATGTCTTTGGTGACCCCTTTTTAAAGGGTTTATGTAATTTGGGGGGATGTTATTTGATACTAAATATATATATAATATATATAAAATTTTATATAAATTTTAATATATATATATATATAAAAATAAAAATATAAAATTATATTATAACATAAATTTAAATAAAATACATAAAATAAAATATTATAAAATTA
>NC_051412.1:40679988-40680192 GCF_015228065.2 Penaeus monodon
GGTGTGGGGGTGTGTGTGTTGTGTGTTTTTTTAAAAAAATTTGTTTTTTTGGAAAAATGATAATATATATAAATATTATTTTATATTTTTTTTTTGTATATAAAATTATTTATTTTATTTTAAATTTAAAAAAATAAATAAAAAAATTTATAATATAAAATATATATTATATATTAAAAAACTTTAAAATATATTTTATTTACT
>NC_051412.1:40680236-40680781 GCF_015228065.2 Penaeus monodon
TTAATATAATATTAAAATATTTATAAAAATTTTATATATTATTTTAATTTAATTTTATATATATATTATATATATATTTTAAAAACATTTATATTTTCAATAAATTTTAATAATAAAAATTATATATAGAAAATAAATTATAATAATAAGTTAAATATATATTTTAAATAAGGGTAAAATTATCGAAATAATATAAAAAATATATAAAAATATATATAAAATAAAAATAAAATATATTTTAAATTTTTAAAATATAATAAAAAATTTTTTAATTATTTTTTTTTAAAGATATATTATAAGATATTATTATATAAATTTTATTTTAAAATTTTAAAATATTATTATAAAATTATATATAAAAAATATATAAAAATTATTAAAAAATATATATATGATTTTTGGTGTTGTGTGTTCCCAAAGATAAACAAAATTTTAATTATTATAAAAGGGAAGATAAAATATTATTATATATATATATTTATAATAAAATAAAATTTTAAAATTAAACTTTACATATATATGTTGTATTATATATAGACTTTACA
>NC_051412.1:40680876-40681417 GCF_015228065.2 Penaeus monodon
ACAATATAAATTTTAATATAAAATATAAAAATATATAAAATAATATTAATATAATAATATAGATTTATATTAAGTAAATATATATATTATAATATTATAAAATAATTAATAATTTTAATTATAATATATAATATATATTACAAAAAACAAAATAAAAAAAAGTATATATAAAATATATATATAAAATTTTATATTATAATTAAAAAAACCCCCAAATATAAAAAAAATATATTATATATATTAAAATTTAAAATATATAAAATATTATAAAATATTTTTAAAATATTTTGGGGTGGTGGGTGTGTTTGTTTTGTATTATAATGAAATACGTACAACCACAACACACACACAACCACCCCACACCCCCCCCAACCCCCCCAAAACCACCACAAAACCCACACACACCCCAAACCACACCAAAACCACCCCCACACCCCACACACCACACCAACACCAAAACCCAACCCCAACCCCCAACAACAGCACACCACAAAACACACAACACAAACCCCAAAACCCCCCCACACACCCCAATAACCCA
>NC_051412.1:40681950-40682214 GCF_015228065.2 Penaeus monodon
GGGGGGTGGTCGTGGGGTTCCTTTTTAAAAATACTATAGAAATATATTTTCCCCCAAATTTTGATTTTTGCTTTTCCACCGCTTTTTTTTGGGGCCCAGGTGTCGGGTGGATATTAATTTATCAAAAACCAAAAATTTTCTTCCGGGGTTTTTCACCCAAAGGGCCCCAAATTAAACGGGCGAAAAAAGCTCTAAAGGGGTTTATGTTGGGTTTCAGAACATTTTCATTTTGAAGAGAAAACAGCTTGGTGCGTTAGTTTTCCA
>NC_051412.1:40682251-40682500 GCF_015228065.2 Penaeus monodon
AAATTCCCCCCTTTTTAGTCTGAAATTATAATTAGCCGTCCCTAAAGCCGTTTTTTCTGCCATTATGATTTTTAGGGCCTGAGTGCACACCCGGCCCTTATAAACGGGGACAAAGAACGGGAGTATTATCACTTACCCCTTCCAGTTGGTTTTCCGGGTTAGTACTGTTTTTGCAGGTGAGAAAGAAATGAGTCGTTTCTCATGAACAAATAGATAGCCTCCCCCCCCCTAAAAATACCAGGTTAAAAA
>NC_051412.1:40682582-40683088 GCF_015228065.2 Penaeus monodon
AAATTTTAAAAGGGTTTTAAAAAAATTTAATTTCTTTATTTTTTGTTTTGGATTTTTTTATAAAAATTTAATAAAACGTTTGAATTTTAAATTATATTATATTATAATCTATAAATTTTCCAAATAAAAAAAAAATGGGGGAAAAAATAAATTCAAGTTTTTAATTTTTTATTACAAAGCGGGAAGGGGGGGAAAAGGGAAAAGGGGAAAGGGTTTTTGGGTTGGCCCCAAAAAGGAAAGACCGAAAAAGGAAAAACCCCTGGAAGTTATTTTAAAATTTTAATAAAAATTAGCATCAAAAAAAATTCCCCTTATTTTTTTTTTAAATTTTTTTTATTCCCATTTTATTTTTAATTTAATAAATTTTTACCATATAACATTTTTAATTATTATATTATTATTAAATCATTATAAAATAAGAAAGAATTTTAAATTTACATTCCAATTTTTATTACTTTTTATAAAACAATATTTTTCTCATAAATAATAATACTTCTCCCCCTGTA
>NC_051412.1:40683180-40683278 GCF_015228065.2 Penaeus monodon
ATTATTAAGGTGCTGGTTTCATTTCTCAAGTTGGTCTTTCCCATTTTCTGTTGTTCCTTGGATTTTTTAGTGAAAAATTCAGTTAGACGATTGCAGAC
>NC_051412.1:40683309-40684814 GCF_015228065.2 Penaeus monodon
AATTCATGTTCTTCCAAAATTAAGAAAAAAAAGTACACGGCGGTTACAAAAAGGATGTACAATGTTCTAACCCTTTTTCCGCCTCAGGGATGGTGTTCTACATACGAATGGCTATGGAAGGGTTGTGAGGGAGGAAGGCTCCGGTCCCTCTCTGCCGGCCTCTGCGTTCCCTTTCTGGGCAAGGAGATGCGCCTGCAGAAGATCCAGGCCCTCGCTAAGTACCTCCACACCTCGCTCCATCAACACACCACTTACGCCATCAGCTACTTTGTCTGTGAAATGTTAAACCTGGTCTTCTGTTTCTTCAACTTGTGGTTCATAGACATGTATCTCGGCGGGGTGTTCATCGACCGCGGGTTAAGCGTCATGGACCTCTTTCGGGACAGCGCGGATGCAAAGGAAGCAACCAGCATGACTTTTCCAGCTGCCTCTAAGTGCCTGTTTTACAAGTTTGGCCATTCGGGTGCCATAGAAACATACGATATGATATGCACCCTGAGCCAAAGAGCTATGTATATAAAGATGTTCGCGTTCCTGTGGTTATACTTCGTCATTCTCTCTTGTTTTGGCGGGGTCATGTTGCTCTCGTATTTGGTAATCTTTTCTTCCGCCTCCGTGAAGTCCTACCTTTTGCGGAAACAGGGGAATCTGTCCACCGACAATGTTGATGCTCTTATGACGAAGCTCAACACTGGGGACTTCTTCCTCCTGTATCTTCTCAGCAAAAACGTGGAATTCCATGCCTTCGGTATCCTGATGGAGGAGTTTTCTGGCAGAGTTATGGGCTACAAGAAAGCGGGGACCTCTACAGAGCTAGGAGAGAGGGCCACGGACATCTCTCCTGTGTAATTTTTTTCGACAGCAAAATACATGCAGAGACACATGCGTGCACTCGCAAGCACACACTTAAAAGTTCATATCATAAATACTGGGATACAGTTTTGGAAAAGGAAAGGCATCGCCTCTTGGCCTCTTTTCGAATTCCTCAAAGGAGGTATTTGGACAGGTTATTCTCTTCTCTTTGAGTTTCCTCCATCAAATTTAAACCTTTTCTCTTTTCTCTAAAAAGCAATCGCCGATATAGTAATTATCCTTATTGTTGGCAAGACTTCCTCATACCATGTAAATGAGGAAAGGGTTTTAGTGCCCCTTTCTCGAGGGAGCGACGGAAGGAAAATACACCTAAGCTTGAATTTGGGGACCCTCTTGTCTGAGCAAAAACGTTTCTTTTCCTTGCCCACGAAAGCTCAGGGTTTGCGGATGGCGAAATTTGATCATGTATTCTGTGTGATACATCATTATATACAGGAAAAAAGAATGATTACCCAAAAATTTTTTTTGTTCCCCTTTTAAACGTTTTTTTACAAATCTAATATAATGAAAACTATACCGTAGTACTAAAAAATACTACATACAACTTTAAAATTGTGTATATATGTGCGTATGTGTATATAATGATATAAATTAAACACAACACACACACACCTCTTGACCTAACGCAGGCA
>NC_051412.1:40690087-40690552 GCF_015228065.2 Penaeus monodon
TTTTTCTGATTATAGTGTTTGTGTACATTCACCTGACTGGTCCGTTTAGAGGTAAATAAACTAACTTTTACGCCAGTTAGTGATTATTTGAAAGGTTTAAGAAAACGACGCACCACTGAAATCATGATAAATTACGGGTCTATGCTTATTACGAAAACTTTAAATAAGTTTTAAACTGATTTTATTTTTAATATTAACATATTTTTTTAGGTATGCCTAGATAATATTTTGCAGGACGAATTTTATTGTTTAGCGTTATTGCAAGTAAATGCGATCGAATGGTTGCTCTGATAGTATGTTATGCAAAATGAAATAGTTACTGCCACAAAAAAGTTACGTTTTCTTTATTCCCTTTCAATCGGCCTACTATATAATCTCTGAAGTCGTGAAACAAACACGATCTGTCTACGGATTAACGATGGTTTTTAGGAGCTGCTGCTTGCATTGCTGTTGCTTGGCTCAGAT
>NC_051412.1:40694763-40695634 GCF_015228065.2 Penaeus monodon
TTTACCTACAGTATCGACAGTATTTTTTCCTATATCCTTGGTCCGCATTTTGCCTATTGAAAGCTCAAAACATCGTTATATCGCGGTCGAATATCTTTGGACGCTCTATCTAAAGATCCAATATACTGACAAGAAAATCTAGATTTGATCATTACGACTCATTTCTTCAGTCTTGCATTGTCTGTGAGTAATCCGGTCCTCGTGTCATCGAGCCAGACCAAGCCAGTGATATTTTGTGACAAACGATATGACACCGTGACACCTTTCAAACTTGCGTTGCTATACTGAATAATATACTAAAATAAGCAAATTTGGAGAACAGGAAATTGGTTGTTTGGTTACTTTGCCACAAGAAGGGTAGTTTAATAGAAGATAGAGAAGGGTATTATCCTAGTGACAGGATCCGTAGTGCAGATGTGTAAAAAAATATATTTGGCAATCAATCTGCGAAACAAATTGGAACAGAGAGAACGACGCATTTTTGTTGGCTTTAAAAAAAAACTTCATGGTATCTTGCAAAGGGTAGACCTTCACGACACAAAGACTAATCATAATGTGTGTAAATGTGTGCGCGCTTGTGTTTCCCATGTGCGCGGGTGTGGTGTCGAATGCGTGACCTTCGTTTGAGTTAGAGTGTGTTTAAGGAATCCGTCATTCTTCCTCCTTCTCTTCTCTCACTCTCCCCTCTCTCTAATCCACTTTTCTAGCCCTCTCTTCTACCCTACTCTCTCTCCCTCGCTTCTCTCTCCTTTCCTTCCCTTCCTCCCTCTTTTTTCTCCCCCCCCTCTTTCCCTTTCCTTGTCCTCTCTTCTCCTCTTCCTCTCTCTCCTCGCCCTCCCTCAATTTTCCCCACTTTATCTCTCCCCCTCCC
>NC_051412.1:40695685-40695783 GCF_015228065.2 Penaeus monodon
CCTTCCTCCTCTCTTCCTATCCTGTTTCTCTCCTCTGTCCTTCCTCCTTCACATAATATTTTATCATCCAGCACCAGACTTTTTTTTAAAATTCTAAA
>NC_051412.1:40695811-40695892 GCF_015228065.2 Penaeus monodon
CCCTTTCCCCCTTCCTCTTCCTCCTTTTTTCCCCCCCCCCTCCCCTTTTTTCCCCTTTTTCTTTATTTCCCCTCCCTTCCC
>NC_051412.1:40695910-40695977 GCF_015228065.2 Penaeus monodon
AAAAAAAAATTTTTTTTAATTTTTTAAAAAAAATTTTTAACCCCCTCCCCACCCCAAACCCCCCCCC
>NC_051412.1:40697390-40697943 GCF_015228065.2 Penaeus monodon
TTATGTATATATGCATATATTTTTTCTGATTATAGTGTTTGTGTACATTCACCTGACTGGTCCGTTTTAGAGTAAATAAACTAACTTTTACGCAGTTAGTGCTTATTTGAAAGGTTTTAAGAAAACGACGCACCACTGAAATTCATTTGATAATTACGTTCTACGCTTTTACGAAAACTTTGAATAAGTTTTAAACTGATTTTATTTTTAATATTAACATATTTTTTTAAGTATGCCTAGATAATATTTTGCATGACGGATTTTATTGTTTAGCGTTATTGCAAGTAAATGCGATCGATTAGTTGCTCTCATATTCTACAATTGGAATGTTATGCAAAATGAAATAGTTACTGCCACAAAAAAGTTACGTTTTCTTTATTCCCTTTAATCGGCCTAACTAATATAATCTCTGAAGTCGTGAACAAACACGATCTCGTCTACGGTTAAAGAAGGTTTTAAGGAGCTGCTGCTTGCATTGCTGTTGCTTGCTCAGATACACACAACAGCAAATGAAGTACCAACATATACAATTCATAAACCATAACCTTAGTCC
>NC_051412.1:40699825-40701063 GCF_015228065.2 Penaeus monodon
TACCTACAGTATCGACAGTATTTTTTCCTATATCCTTGGTCCGCATTTTGCCTATTGAAAGCTCAAAATATCAGTTATATCCGCGGTCGAATATCTTTGACGCTCTATCTAAAGATCCAATATACTGACCAAAAAATCTAGATTTGATCATTACGACTCATTTCTTCAGTCTTGCATTGTCTGTGAGTAATCCGGTCCTCGTGTAATCGAGCCAGACCAAGCCAGTGATATTTTGTGACAAACGATATGACACCGTGACACCTTTCAAACTTGCGTTGCTATACTGAATAATATACTAAAATAAGCAAATTTGGACAGCAGGAAATTGGTTGTATAGTTACTTTGCCACAAGAAGGGTAGTTTAATAGAAGATAGAGAAGGGTATTATCCTAGTGACAGGATCCGTAGTGTAGATGTGTAAAAAAATATATATGGCAATCAATCTGCGAAACAAATTGGAACAGAGATAACGACGCATTTTTGTTGGCTTTAAAAAAAAACTCATGGTAAATTGCAAAGGGTAGACCTTCACGACACAAAGACTAATCATAATGTGTGTAAATGTGTGCGCGGGTGTGTTTCCCATGTGCGCGTGTGTGTTTCCCATGTGCGCGGGTGTGGTGTCGAATGCGTGACCTTCGTTTGAGTTAGAGTGTGTTTAAGGAATCCGTCATTCTTCCTCCTTCTCTTCTCTCACTCTCCCCTCTCTCTAATCCACTTTTCTAGCCCTCTCTTCTACCCTACTCTCTCTCCCTTCCTCACTCTCCTCTCCTTTGCTCCCTCTCTCTTCTCTCCACTCCCTTTTCTTTCCCATCTCCTTATCTCACTCTCCTCTTCTTTCCTACCTCCCTCTTCTCTCTCTCTCTCTTCTCCTTTCCTTCCCTTTGTCCATTCCTCCTTCTTCTATCCTTTCTTCCCTCTCTCCTCTTTCTCTCTCCTCCCTTCCTTCCTTCCTCATTTTTCTCCCCCGCCCTCTCTTCTTTCCTCTGTCTCTCTTCTCCTCTTCGCTCTCTCCTCGCCCTCCCTCAATTTTCCCAATATATCTCTCACCCAGACTTTTCCTATATATATATCTATATACTTTTCCTACCGATTTTATTTACTTTTTCATAATTCCCTTTCCTTCTCTCTCATCTTCCTATCCTGTATTTACTCTCTTTCCTGTGCCTCCTTCTTCAAAAAAAAAAAAAAAATATCCAGCACCAGACGTGGGCAAACACAAGCATAGGAAACGAAAG
>NC_051412.1:40702087-40702165 GCF_015228065.2 Penaeus monodon
GCCGCAGACTTGCACGACGGGGACGACTCAGTGTCGGGCGGACACCACGACGCGGTGACCGTGACCGCGAGCCGGGTA
>NC_051412.1:40702573-40702645 GCF_015228065.2 Penaeus monodon
CATCCCGGGCGACTGTGAAACTGAGAGTCGGCCAGCATCTCTATCACGACAAGGTGGTGTGGAGACAGAACT
>NC_051412.1:40704626-40705408 GCF_015228065.2 Penaeus monodon
GAATACCCCTGGTCTAATGGAAAAAAATGCCTGTTGTAAATATTGCTCTCGAATTTGACTAAAAATGTTCCAGCATCAAACAGTTGGTGTTTTAAACATAGATGGGTATAGATAGACAGATGGACATAAAACTGCATTAAAAGGGAGGCAGCAGCCGAGGGAGAGAGACTAGTGTGGGGTTAATAATGATACTTCTCTCCCGTTAAAAATTATAAAAATCTTTTTCCTTCCTTTTATCACCTTTTTTAACGCCTTAAAAATCTAACTCTGTGTAGATAAAATGCTAAAAGGAGATGAATGGGAAAAGCTAGCGCCCACGTGCACAACTGCCCCCTTAGCTTTGGACGGGGGGTTTCGATCGCTGGCCCTCTCGCGGGGAAGTAAACCCCTACCAACCATGCCCCCTAAAATGCTCGGGGGAAATTATAGATACTCGTTTTTTAAATTTGTGTTTTTATTTTTGTTGTTTTGTTTGATTGTGTGTTTTGATTTTTTGGTTTTTGGGGGTTTGTTTTTTTAAATTTGTGTTGTGGGGGTTTGTTCTTTAATAGATCTGCGCGTATTTATTTTTTTGTTTATAATTGGGTTTTTTTTATGGATGTCTCCCCTTTTTACGTAAATAAACGATAAACATAAAAAATTGCGTTACTCATTTTTTCCGGGGTTGGGGGGAAATTAACGAAAAGAAAATTAACTTGTATTTTGCAAGAAAGTCCCCTTTTTGATGAGCGGTTTTTCATAAAGGGATAGCAACACCCTTTTAAAAAGAAATATACTTTTTC
>NC_051412.1:40705774-40707547 GCF_015228065.2 Penaeus monodon
GTTTTGTGAGGATAAAGCACGGAACCCAAAAATGTTCTTGGACGAAATACCCAAAAAAATAAAACCTATAACTTATACAATTTACCCGTGGCTAAAACGTGCTCATGCCCCCTTCCTCTTTGTTCTTTTTAACATTTTTGATTCATAAAACCCTTTTATATTTTTTACAGGCCTAATTCATTACCAAACAAACCCTTTCTAAGAGCATTTATCAATTTTGTACCAAAAAAATTTTTTAAAGGGAAAACCCAACATTTCCCACTAGCAAGACGATGTTCGGGGGTTTTTATGTAGCAAAAACAGAAGTGGCAAAGGCAAATTTTAAGGGTGATTAAGGCAAAAAATTAACAACAGGGCTGTATCTCAGCCACAACCTCGGGGGGGCTACTGGGGAAAACCCAAAAGGTTTGATGGGGGGGGGAGGGGGGTTTTGGGCAAAATTTGCTCTACCGGTTTTTTGATCAGTAAAAAAAAAGTGAACCGAGAAACGTATTTTAAATAACACAGAAAGTGAGAAAAAACAGGGCCCGGGGCCCAATAAACCCCAACCAAAATTTAAAATTTTAAAAGAGCGGGGCAGAAGGTAAACTCTTCACATAGAAACCGGGGCCCCATCCCCCTCCCCGGCCCTTTTTTATGAGAGGGCCCGATCCTTACCCCCCCTTTTTAGAAAACCCGACCGGGTTAACCCTATGGGGAGTAAAGGACCCAGCCCCTTTTCCCGAAGGTGGGGGGGGACAGGTTTTTTGGGGGGGTTTTCCCCAAAAGGGAAATGAAAGGGGAAAACCCCTCGAAATTACCCGCTGCCTAAACGGGTAGACCTGAAGGGAAAACGGTCCCGCAACAGAAAGGGCCCTCAAAAAACTGCATTTTTCGCAGAGGGGGGCCCTGGGTCTTTAACCCCGGTAGAACCTTTTAAAGGGGTTGGGGTCCAACCAGGGGTCTACCTCACCCACCGGGGTTTTTTTAAAACCCTCGTTTTTTTTTTATTGCAGGGGGAAAAGAACTTTTAAAGTGGTCGGTCGGTTACAACGCTTTTTTAACACATTTGTGGATACAATTTTTGGTTTTTCGGGGGGGGGCCCCCCCTTCCGGGATTTCGGGAATTTAAACGATTTTCCAGGGGCCTCTGGGGGGGAAAAAATTTTCGCGACCCGGCAGGGGGTTCCTGGTTTGGATTTTTTCCCCCGGGAACCCCCACTTTAAAAGGGAGATACCCCTTCCAAAAATTTTTCCGGAGGGGTTTGGTTAAAAAAATTTTCCAGAAACCAAAGGGCCGCGTTCTAAAAAAATTTCCGGGAAAATTTTTTCCCATCGAGGGAAAATGAAAGAAGTTTCCCCCGCCAAAAAAGGGGAAAAGGCAAAGGGGGTTTTCCCGGGGTGTGGGGACCCCCCACCCCGGTTTGGGGGAAAAAGGCCCAAAAGGAGCACCCAAAAAAATTTAATCCGAGAGTGAACTAAAAGGGAATTGGGAAATTTTGGGTTTTAAATGAAATAAATTTGTTTTCAAAATTAAACTTTTCCCTAGGGGGGTTAGGCAAACGAAAAATAATTGGAAACCCCCCCCGTTTCATCACTAAACAATTTAAAAAGGGGAAAAGTGAATAAACTTGGGATATATCGAACCATTTTTTATTATTTTATATAAAATTTTTTTTTAATTTTTAAATTTTTAAATGGTTTAAAAGTTTGAAAAATAAAATTTTTAAAATTTTATATTTAAAAAAAAAATTTGGACCTTAACTAATTTTTTTAAAAAAAAAAAAATTTTTT
>NC_051412.1:40707739-40707865 GCF_015228065.2 Penaeus monodon
TTTTTTTATTATTTTAATTTTATATTTTGATATATAATTTTATATTTATTAAATTTTTTTAAATTATATATATATATATATAATTTATGTATATTTTTTTTAAATATATATATAAAAATAAAAATA
>NC_051412.1:40707888-40708060 GCF_015228065.2 Penaeus monodon
AAAAAAAATGTAGTATATGGTTTTTATATTATATAAATATATAATATTTTTATAAAATTTATATTTAAAATAAAATTTATAAAATAAAATAATATATTATTTTAAAAAAATTTATAAATATATTTATATTATTATATATATATATATATTATTGTGTGTGTTTTGGGTTTGG
>NC_051412.1:40708108-40708570 GCF_015228065.2 Penaeus monodon
AAAAATTTTGTGTGATATATATATAAATTTATTATAAATTTTTAAATATATATATTATTAATATAATATATTTAATTTATTAAAAAATTATTTTTTTTTTTTTGGGTTGTGGTGTGTGTTTTTTTTTTGTAAAAACCCACACGGTTGTTGGTTTGGGAAAAAAATGTGTGGAAATATTTTAATTTACTAAAAATTTAATAAATTTTTTTAAAACAAAATTGGGTTTTTTTCGTGGCATTTTGTTGGGGGGAAACACCAAAAAAAGGTTTTGGGGGGGGTAATAATGCCCCTTTTCCCGTTTAAAAATTTTTCATTTTCCTTTTTTTAAACCTTTTTAAGTTAAAAAACTAATTGTAAGATAAAAAGGACATAATAAAAAGGGCGGGGGGAAAAGCCCCTTAGGGGGGTTGATCCTCCCCCCGGGGGGAAATGATTCCCCTGACCCAATTGGGGGGAATAAAC
>NC_051412.1:40708594-40708841 GCF_015228065.2 Penaeus monodon
AAAGTTGGGGGAGTGGTTTTGATTTTGTTGGTGGGGGGGGGTTTTTTTTAATTTTGTTGGTGGGTGTAAAATTTTCCCCGATTTTTTGATTTGGGTGTTTATGGTGTTTTTTTGTTAAAAAAATTTGGTGTATTTGATTTTTAATTCGAAATGATATGAAACTTTTTTATTTTTGCAAAAATTTGTCACTTTTTATGAGCGGTTGCATAAAGCATAGCAATCATTTTTAACAAGAAATATACTTTTC
>NC_051412.1:40708969-40710603 GCF_015228065.2 Penaeus monodon
GTATGTATGTATGTGTGTGGGGATAACGCACGACCAAAAGATGTTCTTGGACGAAATATCGAAAGAAAAAGAACCTATAACTTATACAATTTACCAGTGGCTAAAACGTGCTCATGCCTCTTCACTCTTTGTTCTATTAACATTCATAGATTCTAAAAAAACCCTTTTCATATTTTTCACAGGGCACTAATCATTACCAAACAGCCATTGTCTGAAGAGCATCATCAAATTTAGTACCATAAAATTTTTAAGGGAAACCGAACATTTCCCACTAGCAATGACGATGTTCGTGTTTTCATGTAGCAATAACAGAAGTGGCAAAGGCAATTTAAGGATGATTAGAGCAAAACTTAACAACAGGACTGTATCTCAGCCGACAACCTCGGGGGGGACTACGTGGAAACCAAGAGGTTTGAGTGGGGAGGGGGAGGGGGTTATGGGCAAATTCGCTCATGGCCCGGTATTTGATCAGTAAAAAAAAAGTGAACCGAGAATCGTATTTTAAAATAACACAGAAAGTGAGACTCGAAAGAAACTCGAGCCAAGATTTGGTCACGGATGATTCGACCTGGCGATGGACGACAGAACAATGTCCCTTCCTGTATTTCCCCAGACGGGGACCTAGCCCTCTGGCCTCCTAATATCTGCCGTATTTTCCTGCCTTCAATACAGCCAATCGCCGTATAAAACTAGTCAAGGTTTCGCCCTACAAAATACAGTAGCAATGTCAACCAAACAGATTTCGAAAACGGGCAACCCCAAGAGAGCCAAGAAACTGTCAAATTTGCCGATACATAGCAGCGAATACACAAAAATATGGGTGTAATGAGTACTTAAAAAAAATGTTGAACATAGTAGTATACGAACGCTTGACATATTTATGGGGTGTGTACAATTGTACACTTCAAAAATACGAATTTTGGTACGTTGAGATGAAAACTGAAATAGCGATATGCATTACTTAGCGGCATATTTCTAAGAGTGACAATGCTTGCTCGTCACGACCCACGTGCGCCAAAACAGCAGGGCCAAGGTCTACATGTGCAGGGCGACCGCGTAGGCGAGTTGTTTGTTGCGTGGCGAAGGAAGGCTGGACCTAAAAGTGACCATTTATAAAAGCGCAAACTTGCTGAGGCTCAAACTTGATAGAGAGAAAGAAAGCAAATTGGGTAAAATGCCGCACAATACTCTGAAAAGTAATTTACATATACAAGACACAATTATGGTTTCCCAAAATAAGCAAGAGCAATAATTTCAACAACCCCTGAGACACACAGAACAAAGCTCTCCAGCTCAATAATTGGTTTCGTTCCAACCACGAGATGACCATTGTCTCGAGGGACAAAAAATCGGCATGCCTCTCACCATGTAAACAAGCTAAGTACCTACTTTTCCGGCGAAAAAACAACCGTCTACCTTGTTCGCTCTTTTAACAATATAAGGGAAAGGAAAACGACGATCTCTTATGGAAATAATCTTTGTGCCGATACAGAGAAATGGTAAATGGATCAGTGGGAACGAACGCATGTTTAGGAACGGTTTATTTGTTTTTATTTTTTTTCCATTTACCTTTTTAATTCATCCTTGTTTCCAAGAAAATGTTCGTCTCTATTCCCCTTGTCATTGAAAATGCG
>NC_051412.1:40710638-40710776 GCF_015228065.2 Penaeus monodon
ACGGTTTGGCCTACGTTTGGTGTTCGGTATTTCTCATTCCGTGCAGTGGACTCAGAACAGACACTACCATGTCCACCAGCTAAGGACCTCTGCTTGTTATTCGCAGATAGACAGGGCATAAAAAAGTAACGCGCAAAA
>NC_051412.1:40711067-40711226 GCF_015228065.2 Penaeus monodon
ATAATAGTGTGGAGGTTTATCCCTGTAGTCTTCTTCACCAATGCAATGTACAGCAATGAAGTTAGTTATCCCACTGCTGCTCCATGGAATGATGTGTGGAAATTATCCCAGTCTGCTCACCAATTGTATGTGTGGGTTTTCCCCTGGGCACCTTTTTTT
>NC_051412.1:40713311-40713641 GCF_015228065.2 Penaeus monodon
TGGTATAATGGACAAAAAATGCCTGTTGTAAATATTGCTCTCGAATTTGACTAAAAAGGTTCCAGCATCAAACAGTTGGTGTCTTAAACATAGATGGGTATAGATAGACAGATGGACATAAAACTGCATTAAAAGGGAGGCAGCAGCCGAGGGAGAGAGACTAGTGTGGGGTTAATAATGATACTCCTCTCTCCCGTATAATAATTATGATAATAATTTTCCTTCCTGTTATCACCAAATTTAACGCCTTCAAAATCTAACTCTGTGATAGATATATGCTATAAGGACGATGAATAGGAAAAGCGTAGCGCCCACGTGACACAACTGACC
>NC_051412.1:40713709-40714076 GCF_015228065.2 Penaeus monodon
CCTGAAGTGCTCGTGGGATATAGATACTCGTGTTTTAATTTGTGTTATTTGTGTGTTTTATTTTATGTTGTGTGTTTGCTTGTGTGTTTTGATTTGTGTTGTGTGTTTGTTTATGTTTTAATTTGTGTTGTGTGTTTGTTCGTGTAGATAGATCTGCGCGTATTTATATTTGTTTATAATTGGGTGTGTTTATAGATGTCTCCCTTTATTACGTAAATAAACGATAAACATAATATTGCGTGACTCATTTCCGATTGTAAAATTAACGAAAATGAATATGTAACTTGTATTTTTGCAAGATGTCACTTTTTGATGAGCGTTTTGCATAAAGGCATAGCAAGCACGTTAACAAGAAATATACTTTTTC
>NC_051412.1:40714227-40715764 GCF_015228065.2 Penaeus monodon
GTATGTATGTATGTGTGTGAGAATACGCACGACCAAAGATGTTCTTGGACGAAATATCGAAAGAATAAGAACCTATAACTTATACAATTTACCAGTGGCTAAAACGTGTTCATGCCTCTTCACTCTTTGTTCTATTAACATTCATAGATTCTATAAAAACCTTTCATATTTTCACAGGGCACTAATTCATTACCAAACAGCCATTGTCTGAAGAGCATCATCAAATTTAGTACCATAAAATTTTTAAGGGTAAACCGAACATTTCCCACTAGCAATGACGATGTTCGTGTTTTCATGTAGCAATAACAGAAGTGGCAAAGGCAATTTAAGGATGATTAGAGCAAAACTTAACAACAGGACTGTATCTCAGCCGACAACCTCGGGGGGACTACGTGGGAAACCAAGAGGTTTGAGTGGGGAGGGGGAGGGGGTATGGGCAAATTCGCTCATGACCGGTATTTGATCAGTAAAAAAAAAGTGAACCGAGAATCGTATTTTAAATAACACAGAAAGTGAGACTCGAAAGAAACTCGAGCCAAGATTTGGTCACGGATGATTCGACCTGGCGATGGACGACAGAACAATGTCCCTTCCTGTATTTCCCCAGACGGGGACCTAGCCCTCTGGCCTCCTAATATCTGCCGTATTTTCCTGCCTTCAATACAGCCAATCGCCGTATAAAACTAGTCAAGGTTTCGCCCCTACAAAATACAAGTAGCAATGTCAACCAAACAGATTTCGAAAACGGGCAACGCCAAGAGAGCCAAGAGAACTGTCAAATTTGCCGATACATAGCAGCGAATACACCAAAAATATGGGTGTAATGAGTACTTAAAAAAAAATGTTGAACATAGTAGTATACGAACGCTTGACATATTTATGGGGTGTGTACAACTGTACACTTCAAAAATACGAATTTTGGTACGTTGAGATGAAAACTGAAATAGCGATATGCATCACTTAGCGGCATATTTCTAAGAGTGACAATGCTTGCTCGTCACGACCCACGTGCGCCAAAACAGCAGGGCCAAGGTCTACATGTGCAGGGCGACCGCGTAGGCGAGTTGTTTGTTGCGTGGCGAAGGAAGGCTGGACCTAAAAGTGACCATTTATAAAAGCGCAAACTTGCTGAGGCTCAAACTTGATAGAGAGAAAGAAAGCAAATTGGGTAAAATGCCGCACAATACTCTGAAAAGTAATTTACATATACAAGACACAATTATGGTTTCCCAATATAAGCAAGAGCAATAATTTCAACAACCCCTGAGACACACAGAACAAAGCTCTCCAGCTCAATAATTGGTTTCGTTCCAACCACGAGATGACCATTGTCTCGAGGGACAAAAAATCGGCATGCCTCTCACCATGTAAACAAGCTAAGTACCTACTTTCCGGCGAAAAAACAACCGTCTACCTTGTTCGTTCTTTTAACAATATAAGGGAAAGGAAAACGACGATCTCTTATGGAAATAATCTTTGTGCCGATACAGAGAAATGGTAAATGGATCAGTGGGAACGAACGCATGTTTAGGAACGG
>NC_051412.1:40715898-40716037 GCF_015228065.2 Penaeus monodon
CACGGTTTGGCCTACGTTTGGTGTTCGGTATTTCTCATTCCGTGCAGTGAACTCTGAACAGACACTACCATGTCCACCAGCTAAGGACCTCTGCTTGTTATTCGGAGATAGACACGGCATAAAAAAGTAACGCGCAAAA
>NC_051412.1:40716381-40716564 GCF_015228065.2 Penaeus monodon
GTAATGAAGTGTGGAGGTTATCCCTGTAGTCTTCCACCAAATGCAATGTACAGCAAGAAGAGTTTATCCCACTGTTTGCTACCAATGGGGATGATGTGTGGAAATTATCCCAGTGCGCTGTCACCAATTGTAATGATGTGATGAGTTCGTGTTCCACACTGTAATGGCACTGCTTTGATTCTT
>NC_051412.1:40717128-40717317 GCF_015228065.2 Penaeus monodon
TTACCTCTCTTAATCATGTTCATATGAACAAATAAATGAACTTCTCACGTCGGTATTTCTTTTGTTCATTCACTACCTTCGTTATTTTTTAACACAAGAGATTAGTATAACAGCCACTTGCGGCTAAAGTTATTAATTAAGGAAACAGGTGTTCATCTTCACAATTATTTTTCACAAACATGACCTACT
>NC_051412.1:40717858-40718090 GCF_015228065.2 Penaeus monodon
CCTCCCCCATAATCTCACTTCATCCCTTCTGTGAGTTAAGCAGATATTCTCGAGAATCATTTCCGAATAAAAAAAAAAAAAAATCCTATGTTAACCACCTCTCCTGTTATCGTGGCGTGTTTCGTTATGCTTTAACAATAAACTCATAGATAAATGTCGATGTTGTCTTGATTCTGGAGATCGCTTTGATATACACAACAAAAAAGGAAAAGGAAGTCTTGTTTACATGCAA
>NC_051412.1:40719953-40720073 GCF_015228065.2 Penaeus monodon
GGACTGTCAGGAACGTATGTTTTACAACCGTAGACTTCTACCATTTCAGACTTCCAAAGCAGTATAACCTAAACTCGCATATGCATGCAAACATATTTACTGTATTTGTGTGTATGTATG
>NC_051412.1:40720287-40721965 GCF_015228065.2 Penaeus monodon
GTCATCATCATTATCACCATTGTGATAGTTAATATAATCATAGATACATAAATAACAATTCAGAATGTTTATCTCAATAAGTAAATTAGGTTACGCAAATTCGGTACAATCATTTCTTACAAACATCGTGACTGTGATAATAAGGACCTTTGACAGAAATAAAAGACAGTGGTGTGAATTGATAATATAATTGCCTATATGTTTCATAAACTAATTCATAAATGCGAAATATGATTGTTGTTGTAGCGACGAAATCACAGAATTACTGCATCTACGCTATCACGTGGTTTGCTACTGCTGCCAGGCGTACGATTCGCCTGTTATGGTTTATTTTTTCCTCTTCTCCCTGAAACCTAAGACATGGTATCGCATACTACGATATCAACGTTATTATATTCTTATAGGGCCATTTGTTTGTGTTTTGAAAGGATAGTGTATGTATATTTGTTAGCAATTGCACGACGTGTTTCCAGAGGCCACGCGCCCGGCAGCGTGCGCTCAACAAGTTATTTCTTCAGTAGTACGCCAGGTACAGTTAGAAGTGGTTGTGTGGGAGTTGCTCCTGTACTCTTGTGCTATGAGAGTTGGGTAATGTGTTGAAAAAAAGAGAAAATGCTATTACTTAGTTAAGCGCACGTGAGGGATCTATTTTTGTGCAACGGAGTGTTTACACATTAACCAGTCCACTATCAAGAGCGGAGCCTGCAGGATAATTACCTTGTGCAGCGTTAAAGTCCCTCGTTGACAGCCTTCCAGGTACCGGCGTGTAACAGGTATGGTGATTATTTAGTAGTACCACAACAGGTTTCGTATTAGTAGTGGCTCTGGTAGGCCCGGCAGCAGCAGCCTCAATGTCATTTTAGAGAGGAGGCTGCCTTGGAAAATTTTGGGTTCGGTTTTAAAGTTGCATTTCTAGCTGGGTACGAGTTTTGAGGGGAAGAATGTGCTATGCTTCTGGTCCTGTGTTATGTGCCAGTGAGGGGAGTAGAGTCAGTAAAACTAGAAAAAAATGATTTGACAAATCTTTGCCCTTTTAAGATCATTATTTTGTTGATATTTACAAATTATGACAAAAGGATAATTTCGAAGAGTTCTTTGGAAGATGTTAATTATTAAATTACGGCTTTGATTCGGGATGTGAATGATGCCACATACCCGGCGCCAAAGCCACTGGCCGCGTGTAATGGTGTTGCTAAGGGATACCTCATGCTGATAGCCCTGTTGCATAATGAAGCTTGCAACCGTGTTGCATTATGCTTGTGTACGGTGCCTTAGTGAATAAGTAATATCTCGGGCTACTTGATTTGCATGGTAAACGTGTGATGATGGTGAATCTATTTTGCACTATTGCTTTGTTATCTTTCCCCCTTTGTGCATTGCCTTCGCGATTAAGTGTTTTGTGGTTGACTTTTGATTCATGGACAAACTTAGCAAGTTTGGTTTGGTGTTAAGTGTATCCGTTGCAAGCAATAATTATAGTGAGGGAGAAGGGAAGGTAGGGTGAGGTTAGCGACATAATGCAACGAGAAAATTAAAATATCTTGGAAGAAAATATGCCTACGGTAAAGCTGGTAGCTTCGGGATTTCGAATATAGGCCTATGCTATTTCGGAATAACCTGTATTCTCAAAAGGCCTAATGTGCTTCCTCCGGGAGGGGGGGGGGAGAAGGAAAATGAG
>NC_051412.1:40721997-40722100 GCF_015228065.2 Penaeus monodon
AGAAAAAAGAAAGAAACCTTTCGGATAAAAATACAGAAAGAGGCGTTATTGAAGGAGAGGAGAGCATGGAGTTATTGGTGTTACCCGGAGTTTAAACAGCATT
>NC_051412.1:40722128-40722366 GCF_015228065.2 Penaeus monodon
AAATTCGCAGGCGAGCCTCTTAACTCGGCGCAACGAAGCTGTACAAACACCTCCCTGCCTGTTACTGCGTCTGCCCTGATTTGCTCTTTAAGTGGGTTCAGGAACATCACTGCTTAATTTTTTATTTATTATTTTGTATATTGGTGTTTGGGGGTTCAGTTGTTTGCGAGGCATTGTTGTATTGTGTTTGTTTGCTTGAGGGTTTCCACTTTTTTTTCTTCGTTTTTATAGGTTTTAT
>NC_051412.1:40722498-40722687 GCF_015228065.2 Penaeus monodon
CCCCGCCATCGCATTCCGTCAAACAGCTCGTCCTTGAGCAACCTCCGCCTTCGCCCATATGCACGCTGGCAACACCGCCGCCCGCGTGTGCACCTTGACGCCCCCGCCCGCCCATTGGTTCCCCTGAGCCGCCCGCGGGAATGCTGGCGGGGGTAATTTTTGGCCGATTGTTGGTGTCCGAGGGCGGCG
>NC_051412.1:40723148-40723613 GCF_015228065.2 Penaeus monodon
GTCAGCGTTTTTTGTGTTTTGTCTTCGTTTTCTTTCTTGGTGTGCCTTTGTGCATGTCCGTGCCTTTGCCTGTGTTGCCCCTGACGCGCCTGTGTGCGTGTGCGTGCCTTGCCTGTGCCTTCGCGAAAGCACAGGCTGCGCTGGGTTTGTTTAGCCGAGACGGAAGAACTGGAAGCAATGTTACTGGTGTAGCGGATGTGACGTCACGGTGTTTATTCCAACTCTGAAAATCAGATGAAACTTTGGGATTACCGGGGTCGGAATTATACAGGAAGTTGTGTTTAGGGAAGGCCCTTTGCCCGCAGTGATGGCTTTGCCGTTTATTTACAATGATAAAACCTTTTTATTCACAGTGAAGAAAAACTGCAACGAAATACTAAAGCAAAAAATAGATAATTATGTAGACAAGTGAAATTTCCAATGAAATGCAATAGCAAGATGTACATAAGCCTGCGCGCGCGCGCG
>NC_051412.1:40723786-40724069 GCF_015228065.2 Penaeus monodon
CTGTATATACAATCAAAATTCACAATCAATATGCAAGCCAGGATATGTCCTCAGACAGATTACAGATTAATTTTGACGCATCACTTCCGCCTCGAGGTCACCCTAGCCGGATGCCTCCTGCGGGGGGGGGGATTAAGGATGGATAGGGGAGGGGGGTCATGGGGGGGAAGGTAGGGCAGGTCAGATCAGGTGGAAAAGTGGGCAGTGGGTCTCCTTCCGTTTCCGCCCCCGGGAGATAGAGCGGATGGGGGGGGGGTTGTGCGGGATTCTGGAATCGCCCGGA
>NC_051412.1:40724106-40724235 GCF_015228065.2 Penaeus monodon
TCCGGGGTTCTGTTGGAAAGGGAGGGGGAAATGGAAGCCTTTAGGGGTGAGGAGGTTCCGTAGGGGGCGGGAGGAGGGGGGGAGGGCGTCGTCGAGTTAAAAGTGCAGTCGGTCAGATTCTAACGAAAT
>NC_051412.1:40724333-40724532 GCF_015228065.2 Penaeus monodon
TCCTTACCTTTTTTCTAATTAGACAAAATTGAGTACGTGTTGATCTTTTTGATAATAGAAAGCTAGATTGGACTAGATTTTTTTACTTCGTTTTTCCACTTGACTAAACCAGCAGACCACCGAAGCGAGATGACGTGTTGTGCGAATGAAACTGAATCTTCCCTCTAGTGCAGTTGTAGCTAATGGCAGGGAGACGAAG
>NC_051412.1:40724798-40725896 GCF_015228065.2 Penaeus monodon
AAGACGACCACGTAATGAAGTGACTCACCCACCACTGTGAGTCACGCGTGTGCATCGAGCTGCTATTCGAACCTGCATCGCCTTAGTCACGACGTTCTGCAGTTCTCCCTCGGGTAATTCGAACCAAGCAACACGAATCGAACCCCGTGACCACAAGCTTCGGAATCGAGATCAAATCGTGCTTTGTCGCGGGGAGTCAGTAAAGCTGTCGGTCGAAGGATTCATTGGAAAGAAATCATACCGAGTCTGTTTTATGTTTTTTATGGTTTTGTTAAACTCTGTGACTCGCCAGACTTTTTATTTCACCATAAAGAAGATTTTCAAATAAGTCAGGAATTAAATTAATCTAGTAGACGCAAATGTATCTTGAAAGAAAAGCGAAGCGGGATTCTCTCCCAAGAGGCTAAGGGTCAGAACGAAGTGCCATCTTGGTTTACGCGAATGAGATGATCAGAGAGCGATAGAGAGCTGTTTGATTCGGCGCGGTGGCTGGTCTCCTGTCATCATGCATGGGCTTCTTTTTAAAGGCATAGGCCTAGGGGCATTTAGGCTCTCGCGATTTCACATCTCTGCCGAAAGAGGCTCCTGTTGAGTTTCACTGCCATGGAGGTATACCGGTGGTCAGGGATGTGTTGCGAGTGTTGCAAGGCTGCAATAAGGGCGGCACAGTTGCGGTCTCGGCGGCGAGGGCTGTGTTGAAAGCATCGGCAACAAGCGCGAGAAGGCCTGCCTGCAATACGCTGCAATTCTGTCGTGTTCGTAATGACAACATAGCCTGGTGGCTCGGTTGCTTTATCAATGGCACCAGTCGGTCTCGCTTTCCTGGAACGGAGAGGCCGTGTTGTTAGAAGTTTGATATAAATGAGATGGATACCAAGTGGGTGTTTCTTGGATAATGACGTACCAGGTGGGTATTTCTTGAATAATGACACAGCAAATTCAGGGCTGGGGCATGCAAGTACAGGTAGCCTCCAGGAGAGAGCTCGTCTCAATTAACACCTATCGCCCTGAGGGGGGGGGGGAGGAAAAGAATACCGTGGATGACCCTGTTTTTCTTTTCTGTTTCTCTAGGTGACCTGACCACTGGGGAAACGGAGA
>NC_051412.1:40725931-40726087 GCF_015228065.2 Penaeus monodon
ACCCTGCGGGCCATACCAATCAGAGTAAATAGGTGTAATTAGCCAATTTGATCAGGCTAATGAGTGTGACCAGGGAGCCTCTGGCCGCGCAAATATCCAGAGGGTGTGAGGTTTGTTTGTGACTCAGGTCAGGCGGAGATAAAGGGGGGGGGGGGT
>NC_051412.1:40726401-40726583 GCF_015228065.2 Penaeus monodon
TTAATCAGCCCTTTTGTGGGGGCGGGGGGGGGGCAGGACAAATCTCTAGTGAGAGTCATTGTCTCGCGAAAGGCCTTTTCAGGAGAGCTATTCTTGCGGAGCTGCATCAGGTCCATTTGCCTCTCAGTCTGTTCTTCTCGGGCTAGTTATCGCCTCCTGCTTCAAATAGCTTCGTTTTACGG
>NC_051412.1:40726781-40726979 GCF_015228065.2 Penaeus monodon
ATAAAACTACATTAAATTTTTTTCTGTTTTTGGGTTTCCCTGTTTTTTTCCCGTTCTTTTAAGAACGCTCTCCCTAAAACGCCAGAGAAACGAACCCATTTCCCCAAAACGTTTTCTTCTCTTTTTTCCCAAATTCGGGCGTCGTCGTTTCAGCTGCTTTGCTGGCCTACCACAGTTTAAAAGCCGTTTTACACCGCG
>NC_051412.1:40727290-40727376 GCF_015228065.2 Penaeus monodon
CGGGATATGACCACTTTTTTGCGCGAAATTGAAGGTCGGTTACCAGAAGGCGATGAAGGAGGGGGGGGAGGGGACTACCGGGTGAT
>NC_051412.1:40727710-40727792 GCF_015228065.2 Penaeus monodon
GTGCGTCGGTGTAGCCTATTCGGTGTGTGGCGCGTCGCTGGTTGATGCGGAATGTTTCAAAATGAGGCTTTTGTTTTGTCAT
>NC_051412.1:40730299-40730534 GCF_015228065.2 Penaeus monodon
ATGTTTTCTACATAACCGGGGCCAGGCGTCACCTCTCTTTTCATTTAAAAATGGGACACATTTTTATCTTTTGTACGGACCCGGGGGGGGGGGGAGTCCTGATGTAGGCTAGGTGAGTATTTATTCATGTGTTCTTGGCGAATTGAGTGCCGGATGTGTCACGTGCTCTCGCTTGGCTTGCATGTCTTTGCGCCCGGGCCCCTTTTGCTCACCTGGGGCGGGTGAAAGGGCCCCC
>NC_051412.1:40730798-40731152 GCF_015228065.2 Penaeus monodon
TTTCCCCCCTTCCTTTTTCTCCCCCCTTCCCTCCCTTAGAAGTTTTTTGGATTTTTTCCGCCGAGGAATATAAACGAGAAGAATATATAATGGCTGGAATTGACACGTAAAAAGAAAGACTGCCTCTGCCTTTGTGTCGCATGCTATTTTTTTTTAGATAATCAATGAGGGAGAGTTCAGTAGTGATATCATAGCGATATGTTACCAGTTACCACACGAGGATGACCAAGGTTGCCGGTTGGGATAGCGGGGGGAAGGGGTAGCGAGGGTGGGGTGGGGGGGTAAGGGAAGCAGATGTTTTCCGAATCCGGTCTCCTTGCCCTCGCGTTGAAGTCGCCGCGCGCGCGCGTGTGT
>NC_051412.1:40731234-40731365 GCF_015228065.2 Penaeus monodon
ATATAAATACGAATAGATAACGTTTATCTTTTCAGCCAAGTGACGAGGCTTTATTTGTTATTTTGCTGCCGCCGCGTCGTCGTCGCGTCCCGTGATCGCGTCTGCCGTAGGAGTTGGGGAATGTCAATAAT
>NC_051412.1:40731445-40731827 GCF_015228065.2 Penaeus monodon
TTCCATTTACCTTCCGAAAGGGAACAATACTTAGCCGTTAGCGCCTCCCCCCCCCTGCTCCATCCCTCCCCCCTCTTCAACTCCCACCCCCTGTTCCTTTCTCCTAACCCTCCCCTCCCCTTCCTTCCTTCCTCCGCTCCCTGTCCCCTTCCTCCCTTCTTCCTGTCCCCTCCCTTTCCCCCATACTTTTCTCTCCCCTTCTCTCCTCCCCACACCCTCTCCCCTCCCCCCACACCCTCTCCCCTCCCCCACACCCTCTCCCCTCCCCCCTCCCCCTCCCCCTCCCCCACTATTCCTTCGTGGGCTCCCGTGGCTCTCCTCTCCGTCCCCGTGGAATTCCGGGCCGCCTGCTCTGTGGGTCGCTGCTCGAATGTTTTAGGGG
>NC_051412.1:40732553-40732703 GCF_015228065.2 Penaeus monodon
CACTTGGCTGAGACAGATGTTAATAGGGTTACCCTCCCCCCCCTCCCCAATTGCATAACCTTGCCCCATATCGATAAAACGCGTAGGCCTACAGCGATTCATCTCAAGACACGCGACTATGAGCCTCCCCCCCCCCAGGAGAAGCCTATT
>NC_051412.1:40732733-40732850 GCF_015228065.2 Penaeus monodon
CGCCGGACAGCTTGAGGTTGAGGTGGTTGAATGCAGCGGTTATTTTGACAGTTGTAAAGGCTGGGAAAGGAATTTTAAACCGTCCTCCCATGTTGACGCGCTGTCTGTCCCCTCCCC
>NC_051412.1:40733136-40733316 GCF_015228065.2 Penaeus monodon
CTGTGTCCCGTAGTCACGTGTTCAAATGTTGCAAGAGAAAGGGAGCTTCCTCCGTCGTTGATGTTTTTATCTTTGTGTTGCATGGGTCGGGTAGTGTCCTCCCCCTCCCCCCTCCAGTTGGCCCTTTTTAATGTAAGTGTAAGGAAGTAAAAAAACGTAGGGAGTTTCGAACTTTTAGGA
>NC_051412.1:40733350-40733494 GCF_015228065.2 Penaeus monodon
TGCACCCCCCCGGGGGGAGGGTTTTTTTTCCCGCCACTGGGCCCGATCTGCCCCCGAGCCCCTTTCCGTGGGTCCCCCGACGCCCTCCGTCCCTTTTCCTTCTTTTTCCTCTCCTTTCCCCCCTTTCCCCCGGATTTCTTTTAA
>NC_051412.1:40733543-40733684 GCF_015228065.2 Penaeus monodon
CTCCTTTCCCCTCCTCGCCTCTCCCCATTCCCTCTTCACCCTTTACTTCCCCTTTCAGATCCCCCCCCGTCCCCCCCCCCCATCCCCCCCGACCCCCCGTATTCTTCCCCCCACCCCCTCCCCCCTCCGGAAAAACGCCCC
>NC_051412.1:40733769-40733999 GCF_015228065.2 Penaeus monodon
CCCCTTTATTCCGTTTTCCTTATTTATTTTTTTTCCACTTCCCTCTGCTTTTTACCCCGAGTTTACTTTACTTCCAGTTTATTTTTCTGTCTGCCATTTCTCGCGTTTTTTTCCCTTTTATATTTTTTTAAATATTTTATTAATTTTTTATGTTTTTTTTTCGTAGTCCTTCTTGCTCTTCATCTCCTGTTTATGTTTTGGTATTATGATTGTTATCATTTCTTCATTTT
>NC_051412.1:40734187-40734747 GCF_015228065.2 Penaeus monodon
TTCATTATACAATTTTTTCATCGTTTTTTTCCTTTTAATGCTACCTAACGCTTCTTTTCCTCGTTTTTTTTCTTCTCATCACGTATCATTTTTCTCCCTTCCCTTTTTCTCCCTTCCCCTTTTCCGCCCCTTCCCCGCCCTCCTCTCTCCAACCGTTCCCCTTTTCCCCCTCTCCCCCTTTCCTCCCCCCTCCCTCGCCTCCCCCCCCCTCTCCCCCTTTTCCCTCCCCCCCCCCTCGCCCTCTCCCCCCCCCTCCCTCCCCTCCCCCCCCTTTTCCGCCCCTTTCGTCGGCACACTCCCCCCCCGCCCCCCCCCTTCCCCCAAACCCTCCCCAGCCCCTCGACCCCCCCCCCCCTTTCCCTCGGGGGGCTTTGGGGCAATTTCCCGCCCCTTTGAAGCTCCTTTTCCTTTTTCCCTCTTAGGGGGAAAGGGGAAGGAGGGGGGGGGTCTTTCCCCCTTCTCTTTTTCTTTTTTTCCCTTTTCCTCCTATTTTTTTTTCATTTTCCCCCCCTCATAATCATAATCATAATCCTTTCCTTTGCATTTTCCAGCCCTTTTTC
>NC_051412.1:40734858-40734952 GCF_015228065.2 Penaeus monodon
AGTGTTGCACGTGTTCAAAATACTTTTATTTATTTAAGTTCTTTTTGCTCCTTTGTGTTTTCTTCGAATATGTGCTTTCGTTCCTCCTCTACCA
>NC_051412.1:40735116-40735623 GCF_015228065.2 Penaeus monodon
TTTTTTCCCCTTTTCCCTTCCCCCCCTTTCCAAATTTTTTATATAGTTTAAAAATCAACTTCTATACACCTCTTTGTTACCAGTTTTTATAATTTAGTTTTTAAAAGGGGTTTGCTCCTTTCAAGACGCTTTAAAACCCCGACACGTTATTTCGAAGGGAAAAAATCTTGGACATCTCTCCTTATGGTACTTTAGATAATTTTATATGTATTTCAGCACGGTATTTAAGTTCTTTGTTGTGATTATTTTGCAAATTTCCCATGCGTAGTAGGGCTAGTTTCCCGTGTGGTTATGCCGGCTAACTGGGCTTTCTCTTTTGTCCTTTTCCCATTAAGGAAACCGGACAATCTCGCCCCCCACCCGGCTCCCCCTCAGAAGGGCGGGAGGTAAAGGGGAGGTCAAGATGTCGGGCAAGATTGAGTATCGGTTCGGAAAATTGGGGCATTAGGCCTTGCGGGGTCTTTGGTATGTTACGAGCGAGTTTACAATTGCGAGTGGGGGGGGGTT
>NC_051412.1:40735792-40736554 GCF_015228065.2 Penaeus monodon
GTAGATGGAGTTCACCATGGGTTGTGTTTTGGGAGGGGGTGGAGAGAACGGGGGGGCGGAGGGGGAAGGGTCGGTGGATTTGTTGAATTGGGTGAAAAAAAGGAAAAGGGGAAGAGGGGAGGGGTTTGGGGTTTGGGGGGGGGGGGTAAAGGTAAGAGTAAGCAGGGGGGGAGGGGGGGTAAAGTAAGAGTAAGCAGGTGGGAAAGATGGGGGTGGGAATAGGGTGGGGGGGGGGGGGTAGGAAAGAGGGGTTTTATGGGGGTAGGGAAAAGGGGTTTGGGCGGGGCGTAATGAAGGCGACGTGATGATGCGCCTGGGAGAGGCGCAGCCGACGTTGGGCTTTACCCCGGACTGTTTTCTTGCGGGTCGGGCCTCGCATGCCCGCGGAGGGTAAATTTAAACAAGAAATTTGGGCCCTTTATTCGAAAGGGTTTTTCCCAAATCTTCCCCGTTAGGACCCCGTGTTACCCCCCCCCCACACTTCTTCAATTTAACTCATTTCAAAGGGGTTTTTAAACAGAATCCGAGAAAATAGCCCGCTCCCGGGGGTCCAAAGGGGGTTTACCCTCAAGGGGGGCTGACAGGAAGGCGGGAAAGGTCTCGAGTTAGACGGCAGGCAGAGTAGTAGCGTGGCGATGACTGCAGGATCGGGCGATAAAATGTGGAAGTCGATGATGTTGGAGGAACGGAGGGGATGGCGTGTTTGTATTGAGGGGGAAGGAGAGGGAGGGGAGAAGAAGGAGGGAAAAGGGGAAAAAGAGA
>NC_051412.1:40736604-40737420 GCF_015228065.2 Penaeus monodon
AGCATACCCCCTGCCCTACGATGACACAGCCGGAAAGACATTTCGCGATTGTCCGGATTTGGGGGCGGGCGGCCTTGGGCCCTCCCCCCTGCCCGGGGGGTGGGCGAGGCTCGGCGTAAGACAGGGGGGGCGGGGGGGTGGCCGAGAGAAGGAAAGCAGGAGGAGGCTTTGGGCCCATTTGGGGGTACGGGGGTGGGGGGGGGCAGGGCGAGGAGGGGGGGGTGGGAGGGGGCGAGCTGGTGGGGGAGGCCAGGTGCGCGTCTTTTAAGGTGGTTGGCCACTCGCCCTGGAAAAACACAAAGAACCTCCGTAATTTTTTAGCCGCTAGGGCGCCGACTAATGGCTGTATCCAGTAAGTAAGACCCCTGGAATAGGGGGGCGGAACGGCGAGGTAGAGGAAAAACTCGAGATGCGGAGGCAAAGGGAGCAACGGCTGAGATATGGCAGAGTTTGGGTGAAGCCCGCGCGAGGAAAGGCTGAGGGAGTTGGACGACGCCCGGGAAACGACTGCGGATGTGAGCGCGCGAAGTAAAGCAGTGAATTGAGAATAGATAAAAAAAACGAAAAAAACAAGTGAATGAATAAACAAGAGATTGGGATAAAAGACTAGGGGAAGGGGGGGAGAGAGAGACTGAATAGTGCCCCCCGAGCGAGAGGAAAAGTGAGGGCGTCTATCAGGCAAGGATACGGACGGCGGAGCGACCCCCCCCCCCCCTCGCGAAAAAAATTCGTGGCAGGGATAAAAAGGAAGCGAAAGTCGGCGGCCCAAGCGCATTGTGTGGGACTTTTCCCGGGCCCTTTTTTTCTCCCCTTCGC
>NC_051412.1:40737445-40737582 GCF_015228065.2 Penaeus monodon
TGGGTCGGGAAAGGGGAAAATGTACCATAGTTAGGGGCCGTTTTCTTAAGTGTGTGTGTGTGAGGCTTTCCGTAAAAAGAAAGACAATGGGCAGCTGGGGAAACCATTTCTTTTTGGGGCCAGACCCCAGTACAGAG
>NC_051412.1:40737615-40737973 GCF_015228065.2 Penaeus monodon
GCGTCGCTACAAGCCGCCACCCGGACGACGTACCGCGACTTGCCCTGCCTTTACTGTGTGTCACTTTCCTTTGCTCGGTCTCCTCGTTCCTCTTCTGTTTTTCTGCTATGTCTCTTCCTTTTTTTTTTTATTCTTTTTATTTTTTCTCATTTCCCTTTTTTTTACTCGTCATTTTTTTTTTCTTCACTTTCTTTTGTTTTGCAATTTCCCCCTTTTCCCGTTTCATTTCTTTTTCTCTCTTCAAATCCTCATAATTCCCCCTTCAGTGTTTCCCGCCATATTTATATTTTTTCTTTCCACCTTATCTTTTTGTTTTTTGGGTTTTTTCGGGGGCGGCGCATTTACCCCGGGGGGAGAT
>NC_051412.1:40738025-40738172 GCF_015228065.2 Penaeus monodon
CCAGTCACGCCCCCGGGGGTCGCGGTGGCTTTTGGGCCCTATGGAGATTAAGTTTTCACGCATTTTTTTTTGGGGGGGGACGCGATCGCTCGGGGGACACAGCAGTACGATACGCTGTAAGTTATCGTAGTGCATATCTAAGTTTCA
>NC_051412.1:40738630-40738838 GCF_015228065.2 Penaeus monodon
GACAGACAGGCATCCAAGGTAAATGAGACACACACAGACAGCCCCCCCCCCCTCCTCTCCGGAAACCAGAGCGCGGGGAAGGGGCTGTCGGTCGCTCTCGGTTCCGCCGCTTTATTGTCTATGAATCATTGCACAAATTGCCTCCGCGCCTCGAGACGTTTCGGCGCCGATGAATGGAGTGACGGGGGGAGGGCGCGGGGAGGCAGTC
>NC_051412.1:40739671-40739743 GCF_015228065.2 Penaeus monodon
ACCAACGATGGGTTGATGGGGTGGGGTTGTTTCCCGGGCGTGGGGAAGGGTACGTGGGCACGAACAGGGGAA
>NC_051412.1:40740015-40740263 GCF_015228065.2 Penaeus monodon
TGCTGCTGAATGCTTGGCTGGAACCATGAATTACATTTTCTCTCCCTGTAGTTCAAACCTTCCATGTTTCAGATGTATAGACTGTCTCTTTCAAGTTCAGATGCGTGATTTCGCCGATTCTCTTGTAAATAATTTCATAGACACGAAATCAGTTGCAGATCCCGTTTTCTGTTTGGCGTTTAGGAGGCAAAATACCGCAGACTCGTGTATTCGGGGTCGGGGATAAGAAGGTCGGTTTTACTTCCTTA
>NC_051412.1:40741389-40741835 GCF_015228065.2 Penaeus monodon
GAGGCAGCTACGGCGCTGGCCCGGCGAAGAACCGCGTCCAGCATCGAGCGAGGGTATTTCTTTCCCCTTTTCCCTGTTCATACGAGTGGCTCATTATAATCTCGTTGGGAAATTAGGCGTCGTCGGCTTCCGGTGAGACCATTGGCGTGTTGTTGACCTCGCTCTGGCGACGCTGGCAAGGATGCTGCGTCCCCCTGCCTTTCGTCCCTGGGGAGTCGTTGGGGGGAGGGGGGGAGAGGGGGGTTACCTCCTGTTGATAAAATGGCAGAGCAAGCATTAGGCCTGCATGGAAGGTCCGTGTAGGCCTATGGAAATTATGAGGCAAACGTTCGAAATTCCCCGCGTGTTTCATCTTCAAACCTTGAAAGATTTCGTAACGTCCGAGTCGCCTGCGGGGAAACCTACTTTGTGGATTGTTTAGTAGCCGTCTGTGTTTGTCTGAGCGC
>NC_051412.1:40742208-40742313 GCF_015228065.2 Penaeus monodon
GGCAGGAGGCCAAGGGTCGTGATCCGCCTTGGCTCCCGTGCTTAAGAGACGTAATTTCACTTTCAAAAATCACGTCGATTTCATCTCACCTTCACTTCGCTTCGT
>NC_051412.1:40742585-40742661 GCF_015228065.2 Penaeus monodon
GGGGGGAGGGGAGGTTGCGGCACAGGTGCACGAATGTCTTGAATACATTAAGTCAGGCGTGGAGAGCTTTGGGCCT
>NC_051412.1:40742703-40742831 GCF_015228065.2 Penaeus monodon
GAGGTAGGCCTACGTAATTAAGTTGCTTTGTTTTTTTGTGGACAAGAGAATAATCTTTTTTTGTGTGTGTGTATGAAGGTTATTGTGTTTCCTTTGTTTGGGCCTTGGATCCAGGTCTTTGTGTAGGG
>NC_051412.1:40743304-40743556 GCF_015228065.2 Penaeus monodon
CTTAAGATGGCCGTGCCCTGATTCCTTCTTCTTAGCGTCCTAGCGCCCACCGCTGCGTCCTAAGCGACGTGCGCTAGGCAGTGCGCCGCTGGAGTGGCTGATCTGTGCTTCTAGCTGCTCAGCCGCATCTCCTAGCTCAGTAGATTCCCCTGCGCCACCTAGTCTTCGGCCGCAGAGGAGCGAAGAAAGTGACGTTTCGTTAGTGTGTCTGTCGGTCTCTGTTTGGCCTCTGCGTTGAGGGTCTTGCTTAGC
>NC_051412.1:40743935-40744035 GCF_015228065.2 Penaeus monodon
TGTATTCCTCCGCGCCACACAATGAGCCAAGCAACACGTGGCCGAGATTGATGGCTGTGCATAATGGGATTCACTCAACCTTGCAACGGTCATGGACCAC
>NC_051412.1:40744229-40744437 GCF_015228065.2 Penaeus monodon
CCCAGAAAGACACAGACAGGGAAGGAGACACAAGACAGACAGCAGAGAAACCGAGAAGCGGACGAATAAAAAGGGGGCGAGAGGTGAGGGAGAAGCTGGCCGCCCCTCGGCCGATCGCGAAGGACGGCGGCGCCCGAGCGATCGAGCGAGAAAGACGCCATTCCTTCGCGCAATATCAATAGGCTAGCCCGGGTCCGCATTTCCATTC
>NC_051412.1:40744591-40744743 GCF_015228065.2 Penaeus monodon
AAAAAGAAGGAGAAAAGGGGGGCCTTGAGCGATTTAACGGGGTCCCCCCCCCCCCCCAATTGATAACCTTGCCCATATAAAAAAACCGTAGGCCTACAGCGATTCATCTCAGAACGCGACTCTGAGCCCCCCCCCCCCCCAGGAAACCTATT
>NC_051412.1:40744776-40744881 GCF_015228065.2 Penaeus monodon
CCCGGACAGCTTGGGTTGGGTGGTTGAATGCAGCGGTTATTTTGCATTTGTAAGCTGGAAGGATTTTAACCGTCCTCCCTGTTGACGCGCTGTCTGTCCCTCCCC
>NC_051412.1:40745244-40745492 GCF_015228065.2 Penaeus monodon
CTGTGTCCCGTAGTCACGTGTTCAAATGTTGCAAGAGAAAGGGACCTTGCTCAGTCTTTGATGTTTTTAACTTTGTGTTGCATGGGTCGGGTAGTGTCCTCCCCCTCCCCCCTCCAGTTGGCCTAATGATAATGATGATAAATAAGTAAATTAACGTAACGGAGTTTCGTAACGTTAGAATCCCCCCCCCCCCCCCCGACCTCGCACGCCGGACGGTTTTCCGCCACTGCGGCCGATCTGCCCCGAGC
>NC_051412.1:40745816-40746004 GCF_015228065.2 Penaeus monodon
GTACCTTTCCTTTTGCCTTTTTGCCTTCTCCTGTCTCTCTTTCGTTTATTTTCTTTTTCTCTTATTTCCCCTCCTTTATTCTCGTATTCCTTATTTATTCTTTTCCACTTCCCTCTGCTTTTTATCCGAGTTACGTTACTTCCAGTTTATCTTTCTGTCTGCCATTTCTCGCGTTTTGTTCCCTTTTA
>NC_051412.1:40747150-40747490 GCF_015228065.2 Penaeus monodon
TCGCTCGGTCACCTAAAAAGAATCGTCCTCGATTCTTGGGTAGACGATGCAGGTGGATGACAGGAGATAGGTGACGGAGGCAAGCGACACAGGGAGTCTCGTATCTTGCAGATGAGCAGGAGGGAAGGTTGCACAGGTGACTTCTAAGGTTGGGGCCTAGAGAGCTTGTTTGCACAGGTCACTGTTCTGAAGCGCAGGTGGTCTTGACGGGAGCAGCAGTGATGATCAGTCAAGGAGCTCGTCAATCGTTCCACAGGATCGCTTGAAGACACAATTAACTTGTCAAGCGCCGTGTCAGTCGTAAATGACACGCACACCGTTCTAGAAGATTCTGGACCAA
>NC_051412.1:40747715-40747811 GCF_015228065.2 Penaeus monodon
ACGTCAGGCGGCAGTCACCAGCGGACGAGGCGGCGGACACGACCGGAGTTGCAGCGATGTGCAGTGGGGGACAGAAGGGGTCGGCAGGTGATGCGA
>NC_051412.1:40747887-40748000 GCF_015228065.2 Penaeus monodon
AGCGACGTGGTGATCCGAGAGTCAAGGTCAGCGGTGGGCTTCAGCAGGGGGCGTCTGGCTCTGAGGACAACAACGGGAACGACAGGACTATGTCTTGGCGACAGAAGACATAA
>NC_051412.1:40748073-40748588 GCF_015228065.2 Penaeus monodon
TGGATTCGGAATAGAGTGTTAATCGCAACATTCACCTGAGAGATTAAAGGCAGTAATGAACAATCGAGATTGTAGGATAAAATCTCGAGTAAATTACGAGTTTACAGAGCCATGCAAAATACAGGAATGATTCTCCACGAAATAAAATGTAGAATTCATGTGCAACAATGTGAGTGTAGCTAACCATAGAACATATTTCCTTCAGGGAAATGAGAGTAGTTGCATGCGAAAATGCAGGGTTAATGAGAAGTTAATTAAGGGTAATTGCATGCTAGGATACAGGAATAATTTTCTAATGAAGAAACTTATTAAAAACATGCAAATAACACAGGAAAGATTTTCCTATGAAATAGTTCATAATGAATGAACTGGAATTCAGCATCATGTTGATTCAGAAATCATCACGCTGTAGATTAGCATGAAACTTATTAAGTACTCATAAGTAGACAGAACTACAGAGAAATAAAAGTTAGGCAAACCGCAGGGTATGGCTGAGTGAGGCGGGGCACAGCGCG
>NC_051412.1:40748705-40749009 GCF_015228065.2 Penaeus monodon
ATGAGAACAGCGAGGATAAAGGAACTCACCTTGAGGTACTGGCAGGGCAGTGTTGATTGATGTTGCAGGCGTCAGGCAACTACAGCAAATATTGAAGACTGCGACTTGCTTGATGTCGGGAATTCGCAGATGTATCGTGAGATGAAGTCTTGCAGTGACAGAAGTTGACAAAGGTGTCTCCGCTTGCAGGAATCAATAAACTGTCTTCAGAGGGACTTCGTGTGATGCAGTAATCTTCGGAGGGTTTCGTGTGGTGCGATTATCCCAGAGCGATGCCACCAATGTAATAATAAGTGGGGGTTGA
>NC_051412.1:40749889-40749981 GCF_015228065.2 Penaeus monodon
TTCCTCGGTGGGCATCTGGGCAATTGTTCCGCTCCTTGAATGCTCCATTTACCTTCCTTCCCTCTTATGGGGAAGGAAGGAGGAGGAGGGGT
>NC_051412.1:40750145-40750318 GCF_015228065.2 Penaeus monodon
AAGGCGTATTATGACATGTCACTTTTTATTGATAACAACTTCCGTTGTTGTCAATATTTTTTTATTATTATTTAGTGTTGTCACGTGTTCAAAATACTTTTTATTTATTTAAGTTCTTTTTGCGTCCTTTGTGTCTGCTTCTGAATATGTGCTTTCGTTCCCTCCTCTATCCA
>NC_051412.1:40750413-40750929 GCF_015228065.2 Penaeus monodon
ATATTCTATATAGTTTACAAATCAACTTCTATATCATCCTCATTGTTACCATTGTTATTATCAATGTTAACTTTTAAAGGTTGACTGTTTGCTCCATTCAAGACGCTTTATAACCCGACACGTTATTTCTGCATGGAAAATCTTGGACATCTCTTCCTTATGGCTACTTTAGAAAACTTTTATATGTACTTTCAGCACGGTTATTTTAAGTTTCTTTGTTGTGATTATTTTGGCAAACTTCCATGCGTATGTATGGGCTAGCTTCCGTGTGGTTATGCCGGCTAACTGGGCTTTCTCGTTTGTCCGTTTCCATTCAAGGTAACTGCGACAATCTCGCTCCCATCTCGTTCCTCCTTAAGAAGTGCGGGAGGTCAAGGGAGGTCAAGATGTCGGCGCAAGATATGAGTATCGGTTCGGTAATTGGGCATTAGGCCTCTGCGGGTGTCGTTGGTATGCTTACGAGCGAGTTTACAATTGCGAGTGGCGGGTGGGTTGATATATCCCCTAAGGTTTAAG
>NC_051412.1:40750948-40751643 GCF_015228065.2 Penaeus monodon
GTAGATGGAGTTCACCATGGGTTGTGTCTTGAGGGGGTGGAGAGGACGGGTGGTGGAGGAGGAAGGGTCGTGTGGATTTGGTTGAATTGGGTGAGAAAAGGAAAGGGAAGAGGGTGAGGTGGATTGGGTTGAGGGGGGGGGGGTAAAGGTAAGAGTAAGCAGGCTGGGCAAGATGGGTGGGAATAGGGTGAGGGGGGGGGGTAGGTAAGAGGGGATTATGGGGGTATGGGAAACGGGATTCGGCAAGGGCGTAATGATGGCGACGATGATGATGATAGCGCCTGGCGAGAGGCGCTGCCGACGTCTGGACTTCACCGCGGACTGTTTACTTGCGGGTCGGGCCTCGCATGCCCCGCGGAGGGTAAATTTAAACAAGAAATTGGCCATTGATTCGAAGGATATTCCGAAATCTTCCCACCGTTAGGACCCTGTGTCTACCCCCCCTCCACACTTCTTCAATTGAACTCATTTTCAAAAGGGGTTTATAAACAGAATCCGAGAAAATAGCCTCGCTCCCGGGCCTCCAAAGGGGTTGACCGGCTTCAAGGGGACTGACAGGAAGGCGAGGAAAGCGTCTCGAGTGTAGACGGCGAGGCAGTAGTAGTAGCGTGGCGATGACTTGCAGGATCGGGCAGATAAAGTGTGGAAGTCGATGATGTTGGCAGGAACGCGAGGGCATGTGCGTGTTTGTATTT
>NC_051412.1:40751745-40752293 GCF_015228065.2 Penaeus monodon
CATACCCACTCGCCACTATCGATCGACACAGCCGGATAAGACATTTCGCGATTGGTCCGGATTGGAGGCGGGTCGGCCTTGGTCCCTCCGCCCCTGCCGGTGGGTGGGCGAGGCTCGGCCGTAACGACAGGGGGGGCGGGGGCCTGGCCGAGAGAAGGAAAGCAGGAGCGAGGCTGTGGCACGATTGGGGCTACGGGGGTGGGGGGGTGGGTATGGGTCAGAGGAGGGGAGGGTGGGAGGGGGCGACGCTGGTGGGCAGGCCAGGTGCGCGTCTTCAAGGTGGTCTGACCACTCGCCCTCGGATAATCACAAAGAACCTCCGTAATTATTAGCCGCTACGGACGCCGCGACTAATGGCTGTATCCAGTAAGTAATGACCCGTGGAATAGGGGCGGCGGAACGGCGAGGTAGAGGAACACTCGAGATGCGGAGTGCAAGGGCTATGCAACGGCTGAGACTATCGGCAGAGTTGGGCTGAAGCTGCGCGAGGAAAGGCTGAGGCAATTGCGACGACGCCAGGAAGTCGACTGCGGACTGTGAGCGCGCGA
>NC_051412.1:40752352-40752579 GCF_015228065.2 Penaeus monodon
GCAAGTAGATTGGTATAAAAGACTAGGCGAAGGAGAGAGAGAGACTGAATAGTGCCCGCGAGCGAGAGGGAGAAAGTGAGGGCGTCTATCAGTGCAAGTGATACAGGACGGCGGAGCGACCCGCACTCGCGAACAATTCGTGGCAGTCGGATAAAAAGGAAGCAGAAAGCTCCGGCGGCCGAAGCGCATTGTGTGGCACTTTCCCGGCCTTTCTTTCTCCCGTTCGC
>NC_051412.1:40752604-40752743 GCF_015228065.2 Penaeus monodon
TGGGTCGGGAAGGGAAAGTGTACCATAGTCTAGGGGCCACGTTGTCTTTAAGTGTGTGTGTGTGTGAGGCTCCGTAAAAAGAAAGACAATGGTGCAGCTGGAGAACCATTTCTTCTAGGGGCCAGACCGCAGTACAGAG
>NC_051412.1:40752781-40753164 GCF_015228065.2 Penaeus monodon
TGCGTCGCTACAAGCCGCCACGCCGCGACGCACGTCACCGCGACTTGCCCTGCCTTTACCTGTGTGTCATCTCTTCCTTCTGCTCGCGTCTCCTCTGTGTCTCCTCTTCTGTTTCTTCTGCTATGTCTCTTCCTTTTTTCTTTTACTTCTTTTCATCTTCTCTCATTTCCCTTTGTTTCTTCTACTCTGTCATTTTTTATTTCTTCACTTCTCTTTTGTTGTGCAATTGCCTTTTGCCTGTTTCATCTTCTTTCTCTCTCTTCAAACTCCTCATACATTCCTCTTCAGTGTCTTCTCCCGCCATATTTATATTTCTTCTCCACCTTCTATCTCTTTTGTTTTCTGTTTCTTCGGTGGGCGGCGCATTCACCCCTGGGGCAGAT
>NC_051412.1:40754016-40754194 GCF_015228065.2 Penaeus monodon
ACACACAGACAGCCCCCCCCTCCTCTCCGGAAGCCAGAGCGCGGGGAAGGGGATGTCGGTCGCTCTCGGTTCCGCCGCTTTATTGTCTATGAATCATTGCACAAATTGCCTCCGCGCCTCGAGACGTTTCGGCGCCGATGAATGGAGTGACGGGGGGAGGGCGCGGGGAGGCAGTTCC
>NC_051412.1:40754506-40754605 GCF_015228065.2 Penaeus monodon
ACGATGGGTTGATGGGGTGGGGGTGTTTCCCGGGCGTGGGGAAGGGTACGTGGGCACGAACAGGGGAAAGTGAGTGAATTATTGAATGAGTGAATGGGG
>NC_051412.1:40754844-40755047 GCF_015228065.2 Penaeus monodon
TGCTGCTGAATGCTTGGCTGGAACCATGAATTACATTTTCTCTCCCTGCAGTTCAAACCTTCCATGTTTCAGATGTATAGACTCTCTTTCAAGTTCAGATGCGTGATTTCGCCGATTCTCTTGTAAATAATTTCATAGACACGAAATCAGTTGCAGATCCCGTTTTCTGTTTGGCGTTTAGGAGGCAAAATACCGCAGACTCG
>NC_051412.1:40755739-40756155 GCF_015228065.2 Penaeus monodon
GAGAACCGAGGACGAGGCAGCTACGGCGCTGGCCCGGCGAAGAACCGCGTCCAGCATCGAGCGAGTGCATTTCCTTCCCCTTTTCCCTGTTCATACGAGTGGCTCATTATAATCTCGTTGGGAAAATAGGCGTCGTCGGCTTCCGGTGAGACCATTGGCGTGTTGTTGACCTCGCTCTGGCGACGCTGGCAAGGGGAGGGGGGGAGAGGGGGGTTACCTCCTGTTGATAAAATGGCAGAGCAAGCATTAGGCCTGCATGGAAGGTCCGTGTAGGCCTATTGAAATTATGAGGTAAACGTTCGAAATGCCCCGCGTGTTTCATCTTCAAACCTTGAAAGATTTCGTAACGTCCGAGTCGCCTGCGGGGAAACCTACTTTGTGGATTGTTTAGTAGCCGTCTGTGTTTGTCTGAGCGC
>NC_051412.1:40756206-40756279 GCF_015228065.2 Penaeus monodon
ATACTTAGAGTTTAATCTTTTTTTTCTAATTCTTTTTCCTCTACGCATGGAAGTCTCCCTTTCGTCTTGTATC
>NC_051412.1:40756473-40756578 GCF_015228065.2 Penaeus monodon
GGCAGGAGGCCAAGGGTCGTGATCCGCCTTGGCTCCCGTGCTTAAGAGACGTAATTTCACTTTCAAAAATCACGTCGATTTCATCTCACCTTCACTTCGCTTCGT
>NC_051412.1:40756865-40757121 GCF_015228065.2 Penaeus monodon
GGGGGGGAGGGGAGGTTGCGGCACAGGTGCACGAATGTCTTGAATACATTAAGTCAGGCGTGGAGAGCTTTGGGCCTAAATAAAAGAGAGAGATAAAGGAAAGGAAAAAAAATAAAGTAGAGGTAGGCCTACGTAATTAGGTTGCTTTGTTTTTTGTGGACAAGAGAATAATCTTTTTTTTTGTGTGTGTGTATGAAGGTTATTGTGTTTCCTTCGTTTGGGCCTTGGATCCAGGTCTTTGTGTAGGGCCATCCTT
>NC_051412.1:40757300-40757622 GCF_015228065.2 Penaeus monodon
AGTGGAAAACAAGGAAAGAGGAAAAGGAGGGGGGGGTGCGAAGAGGCCCTGTGTCCTGATTGCCTTCTCTTCAGGTCCTGAGCGCCGCCGCTTGCGCCTCAGGAGTGGCTGCTGAAGGCGACGCGGCTGGCTTGGATGTGGCTGCCGTCTGTGGTTCCGTTTCTTAGAATCGTTATCTCCTAGCGCCACCTAGCATCTCCCAGCATCAGCTAGTATTCTCCTGCGCCACCTAGTCTTCGGCCGCAGAGGAGCTAGAAAGTGGCGTTTCGTTAGTGTGTCTGTCGGTCTCTGTTTGGCCTCTGCGTTGAGGGTCTTGCTTAGC
>NC_051412.1:40758029-40758134 GCF_015228065.2 Penaeus monodon
TGTCTTCCTCCGCGCCACACAATGAGCCAAGCAACACGTGGCCGAGATTGATGGCTGTGCATAATGGGATTCACTCAACCTTGCAACGGTCATGGACCACGGACG
>NC_051412.1:40758876-40759013 GCF_015228065.2 Penaeus monodon
CTGGCCGCCCCTCCCACGCGAGGACGGCGGCGCCCGAGCGATCGAGCGAGAAAGACGCCATTCCTTCGCGGCAAATTATCCAATCAGGCTGCCCGGGTCCGCCATCTTGCGCCATGCGGGTCGGGAGGGGGGGGAGG
>NC_051412.1:40759677-40759806 GCF_015228065.2 Penaeus monodon
TTTTAAGGGCTCTTCGTTGAAGGCTTTTTAGGAGTAATTTCTTCCTAAAAGGACCGCATTAAAGGCTATTTTCGCGGAATCCGTGTTGGTGCGAGACGCGGTGACTCGGGGGGGGGGGGGGGAGTTTTG
>NC_051412.1:40760086-40760200 GCF_015228065.2 Penaeus monodon
CTTACTGACGTGCTTCCTCCACTTCCGGCCGCGTTGGGGAGGTCTTGCGAGAGTTTGCGATGATGATTTTTTTTATTATGAATATTGAGAAAGCTTAATGTAGGGTCGTAAGGT
>NC_051412.1:40760451-40760546 GCF_015228065.2 Penaeus monodon
GGCGTGGGGGGGGGAGGGGATAATTGGAGTGGCTGCTCCCGGGCGTCGTGAGATTTCGGGCTGCGATCCGATCGACGTAAAGCAGCTCTTGGGGT
>NC_051412.1:40760584-40760668 GCF_015228065.2 Penaeus monodon
CTGTTGGGTATTATTCCATTTATTCGTTCAATTTTTCATTAAGTGCATTTGTTACTGATGTGAGATTTTTTGTTTCCTTGACAG
>NC_051412.1:40760854-40761290 GCF_015228065.2 Penaeus monodon
TTTCAAAGTTACGCAATGCCGTAATTATGCGAATGCTCCGCGTGGCGCTTGTTGCCATTGTTCGCCGGGTAATCTACTTCGAATTGGAATAATTGCAAAGGAGAATGCGATTCCATTGTTTGATTTGTCTGCCTTTTGCTTGTCAGGAGGTCAGTCATTGGTAAGATAATGTATATGAATAAGGTTTATAAATAAGCAATGTTGCAAGTTGCAGGCCGCGATTCCCGGGCGGGGATTGCAACAGCGTGCTGGTGATTGGCGGCTGCGACTTGGTGATCGTTTATTGCATTGCAAAAGCGTATCATCCCCTTCATCTTCCACTTCGAGCCTTGGCATCGAAGCGAAGGAAAAGTGGGCGAAAAATTTAAATAAAACTCGACTAAAACCAAAACGGAAAGAAAAAAAAACATCACGGACTCCTCACCCCCCCCCTTAG
>NC_051412.1:40761322-40762170 GCF_015228065.2 Penaeus monodon
ACTAAAATAGAACTAGAAACACACACACAAAACACTAACGTCCAAAGCAAGAGAATTGGCCCCGCCCCTTTTTTTCCTTTTTTGTTATTTTTCCCATTTTTGTTATTTTTTCCCATGGTTGCGGCGAGAACTGGAGGCGTGTCGCCGACGGGGCGGGAGGGCCTCCCGACGGGCGAGTTCCCCTCGGCCCTCGCCCCCTGATGGCTGGGAAACGCACTCGGGGGCCGGGGAGGGGGGTAGGGGGGAGATGCGGGCGTCGGGAAGAAATGCGCGGGGGTGTGTGTGAAGGGAGAGGGGGAGGGGGGAAGGGAGAGGGAAGCAGGGGGGATGTAAGGAGGGAGGGGAGGCGTGGCAAAGGGACAGGCAGGAAGGGGTGTGGCGAAAGAGGAAGAGGCTTGGTATAAAAAGATATGCAGGGGCGCGGCGAAGGAGGGGATGTGTGGGGGGGGGGGGGAGCGGGCGTCTCCAAAGTGTCTTTTGATCCTGTGTCTGATGAGGGGACAGGGAAACGCACGGACAATATACCAACAGGACTTGCGGTTCTCACAGATGCCTAAACTCGTACATTATGACTCCGAACCCACGGCCGGTTTGCGTGCGCACGATTTATCCGACGGACGAAGGCGCGGTGCCCCCGGAGCGGCCCAGTGTCTTGTTCCCATCCGAGGCGTCACGGCGATATCCCTGGGAACGCGGCACCTTGTCGAATGCTCCCCCTCCTCCCTTTTTCCTTTCCCGAGCTTCCTTCACCCTTCACCCTAGCGATGGGAGTGTTCCTGCACTGTCTGTCACTCAGCCTCTCTGAGGGTTTTCTCCCCTCTGGTGGTTGCTGGCTGTGGGAAAGGGCC
>NC_051412.1:40762337-40762441 GCF_015228065.2 Penaeus monodon
ATAAGGGGAAAAAGAAAATAGAGGAGAGGGAAGGAGTGGAAGCAGGAAAGAAAAGAAGATGAAAGGGGAAAGAAAAAGGTAGGGAGTTAAGGTAAAAATATCAA
>NC_051412.1:40762533-40762874 GCF_015228065.2 Penaeus monodon
AAATAACGTGCATTAATATGCAAATACAAAAACAAAATCCACTCTCCTTAAAATGCCATGCTGTATCTTCTCTAACACATTCTCAAACGGTTTTTGAATGTCGAATTGTAAACTTCTCACGAACTCTGGCGCAAAAACCTTGCATCAATTCGGCCATCGAGTGAGAGGGCGAATAGCTCCCGTAAACACAAGAACCGCCCGTTTTCTTCCTTGGCAATGAAGCGGTTCGGATCACTTTTTTCTTAGTTCCTCTTGTACAATAGCGTCTTTGTCTGTTCTTTGATGGAACGGGAATTTTACACCCGGGAGAAAGAAGCAGGTTTCCTTTTTTTATTATTGGT
>NC_051412.1:40762931-40763107 GCF_015228065.2 Penaeus monodon
TAAGTGTGCGTGTGGGTGGGTTCGTGATTCGTCGTCTTTTATTGTGATGAAGCTTCTAAGAGAGAGTTCAAACGCTCAAGAGCCACTGTACACAATCGCACACACTCATTGCAGAGGCATGCTCGGTTCCGTTTAAGATGTTACGGTTGCCAGGAAGCATGGCAGGGGCTGTGGAC
>NC_051412.1:40763455-40763612 GCF_015228065.2 Penaeus monodon
GGTTACGAAGGAGGGAAAGGGAAGGGGGATGATAATCGGCGTAGGAGCAGAACCTAATCAGGGAAGTTGTAGGCCGTGACTGCGATGACTCACCTGATGTTGCGGTGAGTCGAGGGCGTTGTTGAGTCGAGCTTTGTTGACGACTTGTCCCTCCGCG
>NC_051412.1:40763698-40763932 GCF_015228065.2 Penaeus monodon
CCCCCCCCCTTCTGTCTCATCCTTTTGCTCTTATATCGTTACATGCATATCGCTTCGCCTCGTTCATGCACATAAAACACAAAAATAGATATCGAAACGGTGGAACCCAAGGAGGTACTAATTCCCCGCGCAAATTAGCCGTGAGAGTCCTGTCTTGGGGAATCCATTACGTAAACACGGAGACCGCGGCCAGGCTCTGTGGCGCAGCTCTCTCTGCCTTCATAACGTGCTGTC
>NC_051412.1:40764101-40764524 GCF_015228065.2 Penaeus monodon
TTATACCATCTGCTTTGCCAATAGCCACCTGCCATCAGTGTAAATACTTTAGCTCGTTGGTCCCTGACCTCGAGTGTGTGGGTTAAAAGGGGGGGGGAAGGGAAATGGAGATAGATATGGGAGGGGTGGGGTGTTAAGGGGTGTTGGTCACGCTTGCTCCCCGATCGAATGGTCCGCAAGATAGGTGTTTGGATAGGCTGATCCATAATCCGAATTCCAGAGCCATTGTGATTGTGAATATGCGAATGAGTCTGTGGATGTGTTTTAGTTTCTTCTTTATTTTTTCTTTTCTTAGTTTCTATTTTTTTTTCGTTTCTTTTCCTTCGTTTTTTTTTCCTCGTTCGTTTCCATTTTTTTTTGTTTACCTTTTTTTGTCTACCTTTTCGCCATTCCTTGTTAACTTGTCTCTTTCGTTTTGTGTTT
>NC_051412.1:40764549-40764682 GCF_015228065.2 Penaeus monodon
GGGCCTCTTTAATGTCCTGGGAACCTCGCCAAATGAGCATTAGAGCCCAAGAGAAAGAAACAGAGAGCGATAAAAAGGATCACACATTACACTCTGCCAATCATCCTGTTCCCTTTGTGGACCATGTCGTCAC
>NC_051412.1:40765337-40765403 GCF_015228065.2 Penaeus monodon
GTCGCCCTTCCAATTACTAGCCCAGACTTCCCGCCTACACATCCTGCCTGCTTTGGTCTACCTCGG
>NC_051412.1:40765630-40765836 GCF_015228065.2 Penaeus monodon
TCCATACTGCTGACTTCTCCTTTGTTATAAGCTTGTGTGCGCATGTTATGTCGGCTCGGGATGCCAGCACACATCCCAGCGCATTGCTTTGCGTTGACTCAGCTCGGCCTCTGACAGGTGTGTTTTCTTTTAGATTAAAATTCAGGGAGAGAGCCAGAGAAGTAGACGGATCGGCAGATTGACACTAAGGCGGATAGACGTTATAA
>NC_051412.1:40766006-40766198 GCF_015228065.2 Penaeus monodon
GAAGAAAGAAGGGCAAGACAGAAAGAAAGTTCTAGATTAACATTCGAAAACCTCTCGGCGCCAGTTTGCGTCGCCAGGGAAGATCAGTCTCACGTCGCGAAATTCGATCTTTTGGATTTGAACCTTTCCTTGAGGACGATTCGCCTGGCGTGTTTTCTGCAAAGCTCAAACTAGAGTAGGATAAATATGATC
>NC_051412.1:40766709-40767389 GCF_015228065.2 Penaeus monodon
CTTCCAAATTCTACTGTGATTATGCATCATCAGTTACATTTCTTGAATCCATCGCTTTCCTCCCGTTATATTTAACTTTTACCGTTTGACAAATACGTCATCGATTTCCTTTTCTTTATTTCCTTCGAGTGTGTTTGCGTGTGGAGTTTGGCGGGTGTCGCTGTAGGAAGTTATTCATACCTGGAGCTAAATGGTTTCCTGTGTTGCCTTCACGCCCCCTTCCTCCCCCCCCTCCCCCTCTTCCCTCCCCTTTCGTGACCTTTCTTTGTCCTTTCTATTTCCCTCTTCCTTGTCCTTTTTGTTTTTAGAGTTAGGGGGGTGGGGGTGCTGGTAATTATGTCTGGCTGTTTCGGTCTGTGTTTGTCTGTATGTCTCAGCATGTATGTTTTTGATATATATGCTGTATATATTAAAATCATGCTTTACATACTCTCCTGCAGAAACAAAAGAAGTAAAATAGAAAAGGAGAAGAAAAGAAAATATGTAGATATAGTTATATGCTGTATAATGATTAAGAATAATTCAACCTTTTCCGCTGCAAAAATTCCTTGCCCGAAAGCGTTATGTGAGTGTTTTTTTGTGCCTCTTTTTTTGTCTAAATGGTTCTCCGGTCCCTACAACTCGGCCCATTATTTCCCTTACTTGCAACCTGACCCTCGTGACCCCTGACCCCTAGATTT
>NC_051412.1:40767439-40767599 GCF_015228065.2 Penaeus monodon
TCACCTTCGCTGACCCTGCCGCCACACGCTGACCCGCCGGCGGCTCCATCTCTGTTAATTACCCGCTGCTTGTTTGTGTATAACGCCAGCCGTCGGCCGGGCCTCGGGTGTTGACGCTCCCTCTCGTGCGCCGCCATTTCCTCGCTTGTGTTTGGGGTTG
>NC_051412.1:40767800-40767872 GCF_015228065.2 Penaeus monodon
CTTTTCCTCCTCTTACTCAATTTGAATGCCTCGTCTCAATTTCTGATTCCCTCCTCTGTCTTAATCCAATTA
>NC_051412.1:40767958-40768283 GCF_015228065.2 Penaeus monodon
CACCGAAATTAGTCCTTCACATCATCCCGGTCGCGGACGCTTATTCTGATCTTATTCTGAAGGGCTGAGCGTTACGTGACTCCGCTTGCAACCGCGCTATTGCAAGGCATCTTGAGCCCGGTTGCATCCGCTCGCCCCGGACGCGCTTGGCGATGTTCACTTGCGCCGGAAATGTTTTCGCTCGGTGCGCAACCTCCCCGCTCTCCTTGCAAATTATGGTTCCTCCAAGAAAAGGAAAAATGGTAATGATGATAAATGCATAAATAAGTAAATGAGGATAGGAGTTCGATTATCTTTTTGTTTGGGCATCGTGGCTGTGGTTTAT
>NC_051412.1:40768478-40768572 GCF_015228065.2 Penaeus monodon
ACGAACTACCCGCGCGAGTACGTTTGTCGGAGGGAAATGTCCGTACTAATAACACAAGGGGTCGGTCGGTCGGTCGCGGCGGGTTGTACTCTGC
>NC_051412.1:40768604-40768715 GCF_015228065.2 Penaeus monodon
TTGGCCGGATGTGGTGATGGTGAATATGGCGGTTGGTGGGCCTGGGGGAAGGGGGGGGCCGCTTTATGGTGACTATAGCGAAGGAGCGTTAAGTTGCGTGCTTCTTGAAAG
>NC_051412.1:40768803-40769027 GCF_015228065.2 Penaeus monodon
GCAAGGGAATGTGGATCTATTTCGTAGTGCGTTGACGTGATTGAGGTGCGAGGAAGTGTGCGAGATGTGATGAGGTGTGAGGAAGTATGATGAAGTGTGATGGGGGTTGGTTACGTCGGCGAGGCGTGCGGAGGGGTCAGAGGTAGAGCGGTCATTACAGCTCGGCGGGCGAGGAAGTGTATGGTAGCCCCCCCCCCATCCACCACCACCCGATTCGGTGGTTT
>NC_051412.1:40769210-40769816 GCF_015228065.2 Penaeus monodon
GTGTCTATTCCGCCTTTGTTCTTTCCTCCCCTCTTCCCTGCCCCCCTCCCTCCCCGTGTCTATTCCGCCTTTGTTCTTTGGGCGCTGGCTACTCCCAGACGTCGTTGTCACTTTTTTGTCACGTTTTTGTCACTCATGCGCGCTGTTGTCAGTTCTTACGCCATCGTGACGTCGCTTCTATACGTCGCGGCCAGTCGGCGCTTCCTTTCGCCGCCTTAACCCCCTAGCGTCGCTTGCACTTCCTTCGCGTCACTGCCTTGCGTCGCCTTCAGCTCCGACGCGCGGGTGGCGGCCGTGAGGATGGCCCTGCGACGTGCCGGTGGGCCATCCTCACGTCGCCCTTTCCCCCTTGCGTCGTCGTCACTTCACCTGCGTCATATACCTCCTGTCTTCGTCACTTCACCTGTTTCTTCGTCACTCCCTTGCATCGAAGTCACTTCCCCTGCGTCGCCTGTCATTTCCTCGAGCGCCGCTGCTCTTCCCCGACGCCTCCCTCGCCGCTCGGGGAAATGAGCACCTTTTCGGACGCTGCTTCGGGATCGAGTTCGGAACAGAGCATTTTCTGCTCATGCCGGTTCGTTCGTCTCTCTTCGCTTTTATGTTGTT
>NC_051412.1:40769923-40770010 GCF_015228065.2 Penaeus monodon
AAAATGACCTTCAACGAGCAAGGGGGAAGTGAATCCTCTGAGCCTTAACCTGCTTTCTTAAAGAATAGCAGTGATGATAACAACAAC
>NC_051412.1:40770072-40770201 GCF_015228065.2 Penaeus monodon
AAAAGAATGCGTGGCGGATTTGCGAGGACGGAAGCCCGGGACGGAAGCGAGGCGAAGGCCCTGCATTAGCAGCTCGTTCGCTCGGATACAAATGGCGTGGGGGTTGGGGGGTGGGATTCCTATCGCCCA
>NC_051412.1:40770250-40770462 GCF_015228065.2 Penaeus monodon
AAGCGCCTTCCGATCGCCGAGGTGGTGTTTTATGCGAGAAATATGTAAGCATTGTTCAGCCGAACTGCTCGTCTTCGGGAAACTATCTATGTCTTTATTCGCCGGGGTAGGGGGTGCGGGAGGGGGTCCAGGGGGAGATGGAGGGACGAGGAGGGGGGGTTAGTGTTCGTGAAATTTTGGTTCGTTCGAGGATGCTTGTGGGATGTCTGCCA
>NC_051412.1:40770535-40770771 GCF_015228065.2 Penaeus monodon
AATTATCGAGTTTCCGCCATTTTCTTCATTCTCCGAGAACGTTTATATGTGATGTGTCCGCCATTTTTTTTTCTTTTTTTTAAGTCCACGAGAATATTTTATGATAATTCCGTCATTTTTAGTATTACTCTCCTGTTTTATGGTTCCGTTTCCGTTGCAATTTCAACATTCCGTTCCAAGTGTTGAGTGAACCGAGTCTTCGGTGCGAGAGGACTGCGCTTGTTCAATGTGTGTGT
>NC_051412.1:40770810-40771053 GCF_015228065.2 Penaeus monodon
TATCTGTAGTAGGTTAGAGGTGTGAGTAAGTAGAGTGGACGTAGTATTTCAGTAGTAAGTAGAGTATAGTGAGGAGTAGCCATATCGGGCGAACGCGGGGCGAGCGGGCGAGCGGGCCGAGCGGCGGCCGGGCGGCGACGCGGGGCGCGGCGGTCGCATCCGTCAAACGAATCGTTACCTCCGCTGACACTAACTGCTGACGGTGCTGACGACGGCCGCCCGCACCCGCCCGTTTATATGCGT
>NC_051412.1:40771211-40771283 GCF_015228065.2 Penaeus monodon
AACATCTTTGTCCATGCATGTGTATTACTTTTGTTGATACACATGCATACATAGGCTGACACGAATAGTCTA
>NC_051412.1:40771429-40771650 GCF_015228065.2 Penaeus monodon
GTCCCGTCCGTCTTTCCTTCCCCTTGCTGAGGAGGGCATCGCCACAAGAGAAAAAAGGAGGTATTGCCGGTAATCATGAGGTGTGCATGACGACGTTCTACTGCCGACGACCGCAGGAATGTCAGGTCGTTTCGGTCGTTCTGTCTCACCTCGACGACTGCGACGGCGGCTTGACAGTCGCGGCTTGACAGGTTGGGGACTTGGCAGCGAATTGTGACAGA
>NC_051412.1:40771695-40771962 GCF_015228065.2 Penaeus monodon
CATGGGTGTATATTCCGCTTTGGGAGTAGGATTGGTATTTTGCTTTTTCATGAGAATTGTGTAGGCCTAGGCATTTCTCGTGAAGGTTTTTGGTGTCAAGACGACTGATTCAGGGTCAGTGTTGCATCACTTGACAGGATTGGGTGTCATGGCGTGGGGATTGCAGATTATTTGGCGTAGGTCTAATACAGTTTGTGGTAGAGTGAATGGTAGTTTTTTTCGGTATTTATTATTGTGCACTATCTAATCTTTCAACGATACACTTTG
>NC_051412.1:40772157-40772242 GCF_015228065.2 Penaeus monodon
ACGCAAACGGCCACTTAATACATGAAACAATTTCCTAATTCCCCTACCCCCCCCCCCCGACAAATTAAAATTCCCACAGTGAGAA
>NC_051412.1:40772259-40772327 GCF_015228065.2 Penaeus monodon
GTAGCGAAGGGGTCGGGTCCAGTGAGGGGAAAAAAGCGTGACATTTTCGCGTTTCGTTTTGTAGCGTC
>NC_051412.1:40772541-40772813 GCF_015228065.2 Penaeus monodon
ACCGTAACATCTTTTCAAAAGACCCGAGTCCATGCTGTCCCCCAGTGCAACGGAAACAGACCGCCCTCCGTGCCATTGCGCGGTCGGGCTGCAGGCGTGCAACTGCAAGGCCGCCCAGGTCCTCGACGCGGTCTCCTCGGCGAGCGTCTCTTCCCGTGAACCAATTCGTTAGCAGCGTCGTTGGTTCTCGCCACAAGTGGCCGCAACCGCAGCCAGATGGCCGGATCCCGCGCCGCCGGAAGTGTCGGCCGCGGCCAGTTTCCCCCGCAGGA
>NC_051412.1:40772852-40772983 GCF_015228065.2 Penaeus monodon
TCCCCGGCTCTTCTCCTCTTCTCGTTTGTTGTTTTCCGTTTTGCTATTTTGCTGCGTTTCCTCGTCTTCTGCGGTGTCCTTGTCATCGTCTACTCTTTCTCCCTCCTCCTCTTGCTCTGGCTGCTGCTGTT
>NC_051412.1:40773265-40773526 GCF_015228065.2 Penaeus monodon
TAGCGGCGCGTTTCTCCAACCGACTTTCGTATCGAGCGCCTCCGTTTCCAGGCGTTCCTTTTTATTGTTTGTTTTTATTGTTATTATCTTTGTTTTTTGGGTTACTCGGTTTATAGCCTTGTCTCTTTTGTGAGTTTTGTACACGTGGGGCTTCGCTCGGTGGCTGTTCAGTGTAACGAATTCTGTTTTTTTAAGATTTGTTTGTTGGCCTTTGAACTAAATCGGCTTTTTTCCCCTTTTTTCCACTCTTTGTAACATATT
>NC_051412.1:40773786-40773903 GCF_015228065.2 Penaeus monodon
TCTTGCTGTATTTTTTCGACCTTGGCCAGCGATAGCCGTAAGTGGGCGACGGTTGAAAACGATAACTGCTTTTGACTGAGAAATTGCTCTTCCTTTTGCTCCCCCCTCACCCCCCCC
>NC_051412.1:40774045-40774356 GCF_015228065.2 Penaeus monodon
GCGCGCGTCTTTCTTTTACCATCTTTCTTTTTATATGACTGATCACGTGTATTGCTTTCTTTCTCCATTTGTTTAAACCGACGTCTTCCTATATCGGCTGTTTCCCGACGATGAAAACCGAGAACACGAGAGAGAGAAGAACCCGCTCTCGTTCCGTAAGCGAAGCGGTCTGGATTAAGCCTGCGCATCTCGCTGGGCGGACTAGTACGCTTGTTTGGGGTATTCTATAGACAAACCAAAAACAAATTATAATGCTAAGGATAATATGATAATTCGGGGGGACACGTGTGAACTCGAGACAAAAAATATCT
>NC_051412.1:40774559-40774715 GCF_015228065.2 Penaeus monodon
CCTGCATATGATCCGCGGGAAACAAAGAGTTCCCTCGGGATTATATAAGCGACAGGCAACAGGATACACTTAATCCTTGAGCGATACCCTCTGCCTGCCCGCGCCCAGCTGTTGTCCCCGCCGCCGTCGCCCTCGGTTCGTTCTTCCGTCTTGTTC
>NC_051412.1:40774858-40775512 GCF_015228065.2 Penaeus monodon
GTGGCACGTACACAAAGAAAGGGCGAGAAGGGGATTAGAAGAGAGAAAAGTGTTCACGGAGAGCCTCTACGCTTTCATAATCCGTCGTTTAAGTCCCCCTCGGCCGCCCTCCGCTGACCCGGCCGTGTAACTGAACGCAGCCTGGAAGCCATACGAAGGGGCTACTACTACTACTACGAAGGGGCTACTCCCCCCCCCCCCCATGCGTGCTATATGGACCTCCCAACTATGCGTGCTATTTGATCCCCCCCCCCCCCACCACCATCCCGTTTGCGTGTTATATTAACCCCCGAATTGCATGCTATATGAACCTTCCTCCCCCCCCCCCCCTCACACACACCGACCCTCTTTACTCTGATCCCCCATCTCCTAGGTGACTTTTGCACCTTGTTTCACTCCCCCCTCCCCCCTTTCTAGGTGTCGTCCTGATCCTCCTGCCTAGCTGTGTTTCTTAGCCTCCTCCCCCCCACCTGCTTATGTCTCCTAGGTTATTTCCTACACCCCCCTCCCCCTCCCCTTCCTTCCCCTCTCCTCCCCTACTTTCCCCTCCCCTCGCTCTCCTCCTATTAGGTGTGTGGGTCATACCAGACCCCCCCCCACCCCCCACCCTCCACCTAGATGTGTCCCTTACCATTGTTCTCTCCTTGGGTTGGT
>NC_051412.1:40775547-40775768 GCF_015228065.2 Penaeus monodon
TATAGCTATGATCCTTACCCTCTCCCCCCTCCCTTTCCCGCCCCAAGATGTTCTGGATTTTCTCTTCTAACTTTCTTCTATAACCGCAGCACGAGACAAAGAAAGCGAATTAAATTTTGAATATAAATCCGTTGAACACATTGGAGGCACTTTTTATAGTTTGCGATATTTGGTTGTCTCCGGGAATTTCGAATGCTATGTCTCACTTTCACTCTTCCATT
>NC_051412.1:40775832-40776159 GCF_015228065.2 Penaeus monodon
GCCCTTGTAATGGAGCTTGCGGGAAGTGCAGGAATTAAGAATATAAATGAGGCAAATTTCTCGCTGTGTCATTAGGTACGCAGTGGCGGATGACGTCATGACCCTGCACAAACGGAGGAAAATCGGGAAGCGCATTTGTTGATTCACTTATTATTACATTGAGGAAAGAGGAAAAGGTTGATTTACCTTACTTTTACATTAACGAAGGAAATTGATATTGTGTTAATTCCGACTCATTTCAAAGTAGCTTCGGAAACAAAGAAAAGCTGGCGAAAAGAGTTTTGTTTTAGGCAAGTGGACGAGGGAAGGCCATGCGTCGACCTAGAG
>NC_051412.1:40776205-40776584 GCF_015228065.2 Penaeus monodon
GGGGGGAGGTGTCTGTGTCCGTGATTATTTCTGAAAAAGAAGAATGATGTCGAAGAGCGCTTTCGTTTTGAAAGAGGAAGCATGTCGCCAAGAGGAAAGTTTATTTCATTATTGGTAATCAATATAGTTGAATTGTTTTCGGTCATGTGCAGGGGCTTTCCCGTATCAAACGTGGCGGATTGTTTTAGGTCGATAAAGGAAGTTTTTGAATGTTAGTAGCGATCTTCTCTTTGATAGATCTCTCTCATATGATCTGAGTTAATGGTGTCTTCTTGTTCTATTTCTTTGATTCCTCTTTCATTCATGATCAGGCCCTTTTCCTCTCTCTCTCAATCATGCCTTTTTGCTCTAGGTCTTCTAATGTTCTTCTGAATGCATC
>NC_051412.1:40776780-40776864 GCF_015228065.2 Penaeus monodon
CCCTCCCCCTTCTCTCTCCTCTCGGCGCGGTCAAATTGTTTTGTCGTCTGCGTTGTAGGCAATTGTATCTCCCTCACTAAGGTT
>NC_051412.1:40776886-40776975 GCF_015228065.2 Penaeus monodon
CAACAGCTCGACCATGACGGCGCCCAGGTCCTCGGCAGGGAGGGGGAGAGGCGCCGCGTGAGGAACTCCGGCCGGAAGGAAGCCCCGAG
>NC_051412.1:40777029-40777381 GCF_015228065.2 Penaeus monodon
AGCGGGGCACGATGCGTCTGTTCCGGCGGCGCCACAGCGACCCCCGCATCGTTTCCAGCCCGAGCAAAGATGTCGTCGCCGCCTCGCCCGCCCCGCAGAAGGGCGGCCCAGCCACGCCCGCGCCGCAGAAGGGGACCTCGACGACGCCCTCGCGAGGCGTCCTCTCCCAAAGGGCGCCCTGGAAGGAGGGAGACGAGGTGAGGAGCGCCAAGAGGGAGGGCAAGGGTGGCGGCCCGCACTACCAGACGGTGACGGCGGTGCCGGCGAGGGTGCTGGAGACGGCCAACTGCGCTGCCAACGGCGCTGCCAGCACTACTGCTAACGCTACTGTCAGCTCAACCCCGCCCTCCTC
>NC_051412.1:40777500-40777865 GCF_015228065.2 Penaeus monodon
CCGCGCAGCCAGTAATTCCAACCCGATAATAAGTTTATCCCGGTCTAAACCTTGACCATTATCTGCCACGTGACCTCAGCGTGCAGACCCCCTTCCGAGAACGGCGTCCGTGTCCGTCGCCGATCTATTCCCGATAAAGCTACAGGTGCGAATCAGCTGTTGTTGCGTCACCCGTCGTGTCTGGCGCGCGTTCCCCGCTCCGGCCTTCAGTGATCAGTAGGGCGGTTGCATTGACAGATAATATGAATTAAAAATATGAGTAAGAAAAATAAATGTGGTTTGCTGTAATGGCATTGCTTCATTGCAGACGAGGCGTTTTTTATGTCGCGGATTTTTCCCCCTTGGTATTTTCAATTTGGCTGATC
>NC_051412.1:40777971-40778143 GCF_015228065.2 Penaeus monodon
ACTAGACCTCGATTGACGCAATACCGGTCGTGCATCATGATTGCACTATTGACATTTGAGCGAGGGCCGCCTGTCGAGGCACCGGCGCATCCACACTTGTGCCGAAAGGAGTATCAGTTAACCTTTTACAATAACTATATATGCGCAGGATCAACTGTTCAGCATTCAGATT
>NC_051412.1:40778188-40780177 GCF_015228065.2 Penaeus monodon
CATTCGCCCATCGAAGCGACGTGACTTACTACTTTATTCTGACGTCCGCAACCCGATGAGCTGTGTTCATTTGCTTCCCCGTCTCTCGCCGTCAGCCCTGGCCACGTGGGGGAGGCGCGTCGGGAAGAAGCTCGAGCAGCTGACGCGGACGCCCAGCAAGGAGAAGGTCAGCCCCAACATGTTCTCCAGAAGCAGCTCCACCAGGTACGTCTCGGCTTCAGGGCCTCGGGTGTAGGGCTGTGATAGGGGGGGGGGGCGAGGGGATTGAGGCGTCGGTGATTCGCCGCTTGGCGCTGGATGCAAGAGTAAGCTGCTGGCAGCATTTGTTGATTTCCCTTGTTGTTCGTGGCTGTGATCTCTCATTGCAGTTGTTTTGCCTTTCCCCAGATCCGCGGGGACCGGCGCCTCTCCGCCGTCGTCGGGGGGCGCGTCCTGGGGCGGCAGCTCCGTGCCCGGGACGCCCTCCCCGGAAAGCCGCAGCGGCGAGGCGCGGCAGCTGTACCGCTCGTGCTCGGCGTCGCAGCTGGGCACGTACCTGGCGGGCGACGACCCGACGGCGGGCCTGGACCTCAGCACGTCCCCGCCCGCCGCCCCCCCATACATCCCGACGAAGACGGTCAGCTGCGAAAACATCGCCTCCCTGGGCGGCGCCAGGGCGTCGTTCCCCCACGCCTTCCTGCGCTCGCGCCCCCAGGCCGCCAGCGCGCAGCAGGCGGAGAGCCACGAGCAGCACACGCCCATCCTCGAGACGCCCTCGCGGCCGCCCAGCAAGCGGCTGACGACCCTGCGCGACTCGGTGTGCGACGAAGACACGAGGGAGCTGATTCGGCAGAAGCTGCGCGCCGTCTCGGAGGAGAACTGCGCGGCGAGCCCCGCCCTCCGCAACCTGAGCGGCCTCAAGCTGCGGCTGCACCCCATCCCGACGCCCCTGCAGCCGCGCTCGCGCTCCTTCTCGGCGACGGCCATCTCCGAGCCGGACGCTGTGGCCGAGCGCCCTCCGACCCGCCACGGCGCGCGTGCACATCGCCCCGACAGATTCCGCGCGCGCAGCGAGGGCCGGTCGGCGGCGGTGTACCTGAGCAGCAACGAGAGCGGCTACGAGTCCGACGGCGCGAGGCAGGAGTCCCCGAAGGCGCGGGCGAAGAAGGCGGAGAGCGACGCGGACTCCGGCGTGAGCACGGAGAGCCACTCGGAGACCAACTCCGACTCGGGCTCCCTCGCGGGCGCCGACAGCGCCGGCCTCGACGCCTGCGCCAAGCTGGACGCCTGCGCCAAGCTCGACGACCTCGCCAAGCCCGACGGCTACCCCAGGGCCGACAACTACGCCAGGCTGGAGGAGCTGGCGCGCGAGCCCTTCTCGCACGCCAGCAGCGACTACGCCGCCTGCAGCGTCACGCCCAAGTACAGCGACGACTACACGGACTACAGCCGGGTGCTGCGCCACAGCCGGCTGGAGCGGCAGAGCAGCGGGCCGTCGCCGTCGCCGTCGTCCAAGTATAACCTGACGGACGAGGAGAAGCTCGTGCCGGGGCGGTCGCGCGGCCCGCGGCGCCTCTCCGACCCGCCCGACCTGATGAGTCGGCGCCAGCGGTTCCTGGCGTCGCAGCTGGAGCGCCGCACGTCGCCGCTGAGCCCCCTGCGAGGCGCCCTCAGCGTGTTCCGCGAGGCCTCCGAGGACGGCGAGCGGTGTGCGTGGTGGGACGAGTCGAGCACGCCCCTGCGCGGGCACCTGCGGGCGGCGGCTCTCGCGCACCCCGTGCCCGAGTCCTACTCCACGGCGCCCCTGTCGCTGCCCGTGTCCCTGGCGCGCTCCCCCACGCCGCGCACCTTCCGCCTCATGCGGCTCGTTAAGGACCACACGGGCGAGCTGGGCATCTACATCACCGCCCGCAGGAACGCCCGCGGGGCCACCACCGGGTACGTCATCGCGCACATCGAGAAGGGCGGCCTCACCGACAGGTACGTCGCCGGCAGTGGAGTTTCTTAAAG
>NC_051412.1:40780294-40780497 GCF_015228065.2 Penaeus monodon
AGACCTTGGCGCTGGGACGTACATGGCGAGAGGAGGGAGTGTCGGCAGGCCCCCGGACGACCGAGAGCCGAGTCGCGCAAAGAAGGCCTGGGCGGCCGGCGCTTCCGTATATGGCGCTCCGCAGGCCTTGATCTTGGTCCGATGGCTGCATCCGGGCCCGGCGCGTTTCATCTGTCGCTCTCGCGTCGGAACGTGGAGCTCTT
>NC_051412.1:40780758-40780864 GCF_015228065.2 Penaeus monodon
GTAATTATCGTCATCAATCTTTTTCTCGTGCTTTCATCACGGCCACGTCTTCACAAGCTTTCTTCCTGTTTTCTTCTTTTCTTTATCTTAATTTCATTCATTAACG
>NC_051412.1:40780966-40781119 GCF_015228065.2 Penaeus monodon
TTTTATCATTGACGGCGGCGTTGTGTTATAGCGCCGCCTCTGCACGCCCTCCGCCCATGCTACCGTGAGATGATAATCTGCGTCCCCCGCCCACCCCCGCCCTTGACACCCACGCCCTCTGGACCACGCGGGCGCTGCTGGTGTTGTGGGCGA
>NC_051412.1:40781403-40781505 GCF_015228065.2 Penaeus monodon
AGAGCTTTGTGTGTGTGTGTCAGTTGCACCACTTTCGTTAATCGAGGTTTCTCACGAGACCAGAAATGTTTGCCTTAGAAATGAACTCTTCGCCACTTACTG
>NC_051412.1:40781795-40782582 GCF_015228065.2 Penaeus monodon
CTCATCTCTATTTCAAATGAGAGAGAAAGTTGATTCAAATTGAGCGCGATTGCATTATTGCAACCTTGCGTGAGCGCGTGCGCGGCCGCCTGCGGTAGTGCTACGGGTGACCCTGGCTGCCTCGAGTGCGGAGAAAGTGTAGGCCTCAGTGAGAAAGTGTTGCAAAGTTGCAAGGTGTTGCTATAGTTTTTGCTATAATTGCAGCGTCTATTTTAGTGATATTAATTTTTTTTTTTTACAATTCGTTGTTTTGTCATTTTGTTATACATGTTATTTTGATTATATATCCCGTATGCTTAATAATTTTATCAGTATAGGCTGTGTTGTATTTTTTTTATAATTCTGAGAAATTATCTAATTAACCGTAATCTCCAGCGCCTATTCTCATTCCTATCTCTGCCCGCATGTGGTGATGAATATATATTTTTTAGATATTTCCTTTTTTATGCTGCCAGCCCCTTAGCTCAGATTTGGAGTATTAGCTTCTTTCAACAACTACACTCTCAGCGCAAGATCTAGAAAGGGGGGCGGGGGCGATGATCTACATTAATCGACGATAGCTTCCGATTATCTGTGATAGCGTCCGGTAGCCTCCCTGACAGGCTCCTGTAGCCCCTGGCAGTCTCGAGTAGCCCCTGGCAGCCTCCGGTAGCCCCCGGCAGCCTCCGACAGCAGAGTTATGTCTCCGGGCGAAGGAGGTCGCGCGAGTGACGTCAGACCTTCCTGAGGGGCAGCTTCCGCTCCTGAAGAAGGCGCTCGAGGCTTGGCTTCGAGGCGGCCCCGCCCG
>NC_051412.1:40785902-40786014 GCF_015228065.2 Penaeus monodon
GCATTCCACATGCTCCGCTCTAGTCTACCCTGAGGTTAGGTCGTGCTTGGTTCTAGATGAAGGTCGTCCTTGAGTGTTGCTACTTGCCTGTCTGACACGCATGTCTCTTGCC
>NC_051412.1:40786097-40786256 GCF_015228065.2 Penaeus monodon
CCAAGCACACCTTCTACCCCCCTCCCCCCCACGCACCGCTTCTTTAACCTCCCTTTCTCCCAGTCTTTCCTCTACTCTTCCTTCTCTTCCCTCTTCCTTTTCATGCCCCCTACCCCCCCATCCCCCCCCATCCAAGCACCTTCTAATCTATATACTCCG
>NC_051412.1:40786315-40786817 GCF_015228065.2 Penaeus monodon
CATTAACCCACACCTGCTCAACCCTGATGCTTGTGCCTCGAAGGGAATCTCTCTTTTTTTACTGAAATTTCTCTTTCTACGAACGGGTAATGTGATATTTGCCTCATATTTGTTTGTTGATGTTTTTGTTGCCCGTATTTTTATTCCCCCCATCAAGCACTTATATATTATAGTTGGTATTGATGTTGCCTTTCGATCCATTCTCTATTTTTTCCATCACCTTATCACATTCTCCCAAGTCGCCTCTTGATCACCTGCTAACCTGATGCTTTGAAGGCTGCTCTCCTTTTAGAATTTCTCTCTAGCGGAGCGGGGTTGGAATAGTGTGCTATGGATTGGTGTGATGTTGTGATGTTATAATATAGCGATTATTATTATTGGGGGCTTATTTTATTTTATTATTAAGTGGTTTGATTCCCCACAGGGAGAGGGATATTCATATTGTACAGATATCTGAAGGCCTGTGCAGCACGCACAGATCTGAACGATCCAAAGTGCGGGT
>NC_051412.1:40787155-40787474 GCF_015228065.2 Penaeus monodon
CGCCCGCAGACGGTTCGCAAACGAGACAACTATCTGGCGTGGAGGGCGAGCGGCGATGCCCCTTGACACGTAATTACGGCGGAGGGAGGCGCCACGGGGGTGGGGCAGGGGGAGGGTAAGAGGGGGCTCAGGCGGAATGCTCTCCCCCCTCTCCCCCCCTCCCCCACCCGCATCACCAAGGGCGAGAGGGAGGCGACGTAGAGGGTCAAAGGTTCAGAGGTTCAAAGAGGTTTCTTGGCCTGACGCTCAAGTGCATGTCTCTGTGTACTCTGATTTATTTGCTTGTTTATTTTGATCGTTTTCGTCGAGGAAGGTAGCC
>NC_051412.1:40787525-40787854 GCF_015228065.2 Penaeus monodon
AGAAAAAAAAAATCGGTTTTTTTCCTCGAGGTAGTGTCTTTACTCTCTTTTTTATAGGACGAGGGCGTTTTTTAGCACTTTTTTTTCTTACAAAACAATGGACGGCGGTCGTTCAGCAGTGGACAAGCGCTTTGATAATCAAGAAAAAGCTTGGCGTCTGTTCTTAGAGATTGATGTTTTTTCTTAGTCCTTTTTGCGAGTCGGTTCCGACCCAGTTTCCACGTCCTAACGAGAATTTCTGAGGGAAAACTATTGGCTTCAGGGAAATGACCTGTTTGCTGGTGGCCGAGGGAGGCGCTGATCGTGTGCTTGTTGGCACTGTCGGTGTT
>NC_051412.1:40788085-40788283 GCF_015228065.2 Penaeus monodon
CGTCTCCGTGACTCACAGTAAAAATGTTTCTTCCCCATTTTCATCTTTTCCCCTTCTCCTTTCTTCTCGTTTTCTCCCCTCTCTTCATTCCATCTAGCTCCCCCCCCCCTCTCATTAACATTTTCTGCTCCCTCCTTTCCGAACTTTTTTTTTCTTCTTCTCCAGTTATATTTCATCTCCTAATCGCAGTTCTCTGCA
>NC_051412.1:40788560-40789167 GCF_015228065.2 Penaeus monodon
ATTCCTTGATATAATTATCACCCCCATTAAATCCCTGATGACCTGTCCAGCCGGCCCGAGCAGCATAACGGTCGTCGCGCGTAATGTAATTAACGACCGCGGAATTCGGACGAGGCAAGCGCTAATCATCCAAGGTACTGGAGGGGATACTGAAGGAAACGGAGAGGGCCGTAGGGGACTGGAAGGGGCCTCTTGGGGTGTTTTGGGGCCGTTTAGGGTCTGTAGGTAACTGGATATCTGCAATAAGACTGTGGAAGGTGTAGAGGGAGCTGTAGACATCTGGAGAGGGACCATATCCACTTGTAGGGGGATCTGTTGGGGTGTTGAGGGCGAATGCATCTGTAGGTGGGGCCGTTGTGGTTGCACGCGTCTGTGCGGGAACTGTAAGAGACGATAGGGGGACTGTAAGGGTCTGTAGGGGGCTGTGGACCGTTCGCTCGCTGCTTGTCATTTGTTATTTCCTTAATGAGGGCCTTGGGAGTGATTTCGGCGCCCGGGGATATAGGCCTCGGTGCGGTCGGCTGTTAGTTGCGTCAGCTACTGCGGCAGTCACGAGGCTAGCTTGATCGATAGTTTTTTTCCCTTTTTTCAGGATTATTGGAAAGTG
>NC_051412.1:40789285-40789660 GCF_015228065.2 Penaeus monodon
ATTTATTTGTTTCGTATGTTATTCTAGAAGTTGTAGATTATAAAAGAATATTCCGATATGTTTTGTTTCAACTAACTCGTGAACATTTTAGCGCAAGGGTGGAAAGCATGGTCCATCCTTTCGGTAAACAGTCGAGTGGTTATAAGTGATTGGAATGCTGTTCTTCTGCATAGTCCTCCCTTCTCTGACGATGAAGCGGAAGATACTAGTGTCCTCAGACTAACGCCCCCCCCCCCTCCCGCAGAGACGGCCGCTTCCGCGTGGGCGACGAGATCATCAACGTGAACGGGCGGCGGCTGCGCGGCGTGACGCTGGACGAGGCGCGCCACATCCTGCGCAGCACGCCCAAGGAGGTGGACATCGTGATCGCGCGCG
>NC_051412.1:40789765-40789972 GCF_015228065.2 Penaeus monodon
AGCTCTACACGGCCGACCGCGCCTTCCGCCAGGAGCTGCTGGACGCCGACGACGTCCTGGGCGTGCGGCGGGAGCACTTCGTCCCCTACTCGGACCGGAGCCTGCCACGGCGGCGGGGGTCGTACTCCGACTACGACGACTACGGCGACTACAGCACCCTGGCGCCGCTGGAGACGTACCTCCCCGGCTACGACCCCTCCCGCGCCA
>NC_051412.1:40790065-40790938 GCF_015228065.2 Penaeus monodon
AGAAGCCTTCCACCACGACCCTCGCCGCCCCGTGCGTGGGCGACGACTACTACGACGTGCACGCGTCCCGCAAGAGCAACCTCCCGCGCTACGTGGACGGCGAGGCGCGCTACTGCTCCTCGCAGGACGTCCGCGCCGCGGTGGACGTGCGCTACTCGTCCGCCAGCGACGTCAGACTCTGCGCCGACAGGACCTTCGACGCTGACATCTACAAGTCGAAGCTGATCCACGTGGAGCCCGAGGGCGCGCCGGCCGAGGCCCGCCAGTCCAGCCTGATCCCCAGGCTGTCGACGCCCCACAGGACGCTGGCGGAGAGCCGATCCAGCCCCGCCACGCCCTCCAGGAAGTCCCCCTTCGGCGCCAGGAAGTACCCCCCCATCACGCAGCGCTTCGCCAGCCCTCAGGGCTTCGCCAGACTGCCGTCGCCCTCCAAGTCGGAGCCGCGGGGCCTGAGCTCGACGCTCCCGCGGCGGCCCAAGAGCCTGTCGATGGCGGTGCAGACGGTGGTGTTCGAGAAGGGGCGCGGCCGGAAGTCCCTCGGCTTCTCCATCGTCGGGGGGCGCGACTCCCCCAAGGGCAGCATGGGCATCTTCGTCAAGACCATCTTCCCCAACGGCCAGGCGGCGGAGGAGAACAAGCTGAAGAACGGTGAGTGTTATTCCGTCCCGTTTCGTGCCTCGGTCGCGCCGCCGAGCCGCCGGTCTCCGTAGGGAGACAAAGAACAGAGCAAAACGGAAGACCAGGACAGTAAGGCGGACGTGTGCCCGGCCGGCGGGAGACGATCGCCGCGAGATTAGGGCTTCGTGGCGGAGGAAGCGGTCGCGGAGCCGCCCGCCATTGTCTCCCCCTGAGCACGTCCACCGTCGTGCTCCA
>NC_051412.1:40791343-40791774 GCF_015228065.2 Penaeus monodon
AGTAATCACAGGGCGGTGTATTTTAGTGTGTTAGAATATCGTACACTTGACGCTCCAAAGAAATGTATTTGTAAAAGCAAATGTTACTCGTATTTACTTTATAAGAAAAAAAAAAAAACTAAATTCCCCAAAAGCGGAGCAGAAATTTTACCGTTATACAAGCATTTACAAAAAGGTTATCATAAAGTGAATTATGTTTTTATTGCCAGTCATAAACTCCCCCTCCACCCTCCATACCCCCTCCACCCTCCATACCCCCCCTCCACCCTCCATACCCCCCCCCCCAACGATAAAGCGGAAGAAACTGCGATGATTATCAACCATTATCATTCATATCATTTCATGCAAAAGGCGCTGGCGGAAGCTCAGGAAAAACTAAACGGTATTAAGATAATCTTTTCGGTTTTGTGCGAATGTTCACGGGCGATGCG
>NC_051412.1:40791911-40792374 GCF_015228065.2 Penaeus monodon
ATCATGCGATTTTGCATTATTTTCATCGTGGGGAAGAGTAGGGGGCAAGGGATGATAATGTTTTACTGGATATGATTAATGGAAGACGTTCTTATGCAAATGAAGTGATGAATATATGGCGAACGTGCGAAGTAATAATGGATGAGCGAATAGATAATGATAAGAATTAATAGATATGATTTAATGGGAATGTTAGCTGGTTGACTGAAAAGGAAGGATCCCGTTGAAATGGAATAGATGATGAAAATATGATAATGCAATGACGGAAAGGAAAATCCGGCAATTAAAGGATAATTGGTGGCAGGAAAAGGAAATTATTCAAGTAAATAGAAGATGATTAGATAAATAGCATAACAGCAGAACGGAATAGACGAGCAAATTATAAAGAAAAAAAAATTAACTCCTTGAGGCGGTTATAAGTGAGGCTGTTATGCCGAGATGAGGATGCTGGTTTGGGCTCCTT
>NC_051412.1:40792426-40792491 GCF_015228065.2 Penaeus monodon
CAGTCAAGCGCTTCGGGGATGTTTTGAAAGTTAATGGGCAAAAAAGCTCGGATTTTTTTTTTTTT
>NC_051412.1:40792725-40793169 GCF_015228065.2 Penaeus monodon
CCCTTCTTCGTCCCCTCTTACCTTCTCTTCTCCCCTCCTCGCCCCCCTCCCCCTCCCCGCTGGCAGGATGCAAGTTAATTGTGAAGATCCCGCTCCAGATGTCAGCCTCCCGCTTGTCATTACGCTGATGGATGATGCCACGAGTGCTTTCTCTCGTGCCCTCGAGGTGGCTCGGCCCGTCGAGGGGTCGAGGGGTGGAGGGGTGGAAGGGCGGAAGGGTGGAGGGGTGGAGGGGTGGAGGGGCGGAAGGGCGCATGGGTGGAGGGGTGGAAGCGTGTGCATTGGTGGATCTCGGTGGCGTGGCCTTTGGTGTGGCTTTGAGGATTTGGTGGAGTGCCATTGTGGATCGTAGTGGGAGTGGCTTTGATGTGGATTTTGGTATTGACAAAGGCCATTCGTGTGTGTGTGGGGGGGGGGGGTTGAAGTTCTTGTTTGGTGTTAACT
>NC_051412.1:40793326-40793569 GCF_015228065.2 Penaeus monodon
TGGTGTGTTTATAGACGGACCAAAGTCGTGATGTTTTATTATTTTGTTGATATGTTGGTTTACGTTTGTAGATGTTTTTATTTTTTTTGTGTTTTTATTCTTCTGATGTGATGTGATTTTAATTTTTCTTTGTAATTTTTGTTATTTTGGTTAGATTTCTTTATTTTTTTTTTCGTTTTATTGTAGACTCCCCCCCCCCCCAAGTTTTCCGATCAAAGATACAGGGCAAAAATTCCGTTAAAG
>NC_051412.1:40793589-40793766 GCF_015228065.2 Penaeus monodon
CACGCGTGGAATGTAAATCACAATTGATTTCCTCCTCCTCCCCCTTCCCTCCCTCCTCCTCCCCTTCCTTCCCTCCTCCTCCCCTTCCCTCCCTCCTCCTCCCCTTCCCTCCCTCCCTCCCTCCCCTCCCCCCCCTTCCCTCCCTCCCCCCTTCCTTTCCCTCCTCCTCCTCCCCTT
>NC_051412.1:40793830-40794071 GCF_015228065.2 Penaeus monodon
TTCACCTTCCCTATGTTGTGTTTTTGCAGTGGCCAGCGTAAGACATGATAATTACGGAGCAGGGGGAGAGGGAGAAGGGAGGGAGGGGGGATAGGGAGGGAGGAGGAGGGGGGCTGATAGGGGAAGGGGTGGTGGGCGGGGAGAGTTGGGGAGTTAGGGGGAGGAGAGGGGGAGGGAGGGAGAAAGAGAGGGGGGGGAGGCTGTAATTAGTGAAAAGCACGTGAGTTTGTCGGTTTATAGT
>NC_051412.1:40794100-40794167 GCF_015228065.2 Penaeus monodon
AAAGTAGATGTGCCTCACGCGCACATTTTTGCGGGGAAGGCTGCGATGGGGGGAAGGGGGAGGTAAA
>NC_051412.1:40794549-40794627 GCF_015228065.2 Penaeus monodon
AGGGAGAACCGATAGCAAGATAGGAGATCAAAGACATGCCATAAATTGAAAGAGAAAAAACAATGCGCACATTCTCGC
>NC_051412.1:40794668-40794906 GCF_015228065.2 Penaeus monodon
TCCGGCGCCCGAATTAGCGACGCAGCGCCGACCCGGACTCCGTGTTGCGCGAATGCAGGCGAGACGAGGCGGCCCGAAAGCCGAAGGGGGACGTCGGCCGACGCTTCGCAGGCGACCGAGCGCGTCCGAAGGGGACCGCTGTGTCAGGCGGCGCTTGGCTCCGCGCCCTCGCCAGCTGCGGGCGGGGGCGGCCGCGCAGCCGTCATGCAGTTCCCTATCTCCCCCTTCTCCCTCTCTC
>NC_051412.1:40795011-40795371 GCF_015228065.2 Penaeus monodon
TCAGAGCCACTCGTCCTGCAGTTGCTAAATTCTACTCGTCCTGCATGTTGTGCTACTGGTGCTGCATTTCATACATGTTTACAAGATAAAGCTGCAGCCTAAATTGCCTGGTACTTACATTAATACTGTACTGCTTTGTTTCCGTTTTGTTTACATTCGCTAAATGTCAACATGAAATTTGGTTGTTCCTGCGGTCTTTCTGCTTCCACGATTTTTCACTCGTCCTCTCGGACGAGCAAGCAGTGTTTTTCTACTCGCCCGGCCCAAATTCTACTCGTAAATACTTGCGGACGAGTGGAATTTTCGATCCCTGCATTCTCTTCATCTTTCTTCTCGGATGTCTCTTCTCTGTCTCTCAGT
>NC_051412.1:40795668-40795765 GCF_015228065.2 Penaeus monodon
ATCTCAATCACTCATACATACAGAAACAGTAACAAATCTCCTTTCGTCTCGGATGTGGTGTTTCTGTAACACGTGTTTGTATGTAGACCTACTCACG
>NC_051412.1:40795897-40796206 GCF_015228065.2 Penaeus monodon
AGGGTAACGGGTAGGCTAAGAAATCCTTTGAAGGATAAGACCCAGGATGGCAGGTTTACCCTTTTGTGAGGAAGGAAGGGAAGCGGGTAAGAGAGTTTCGAGGCTTGACAGCTGACGGAGAAGGAAAGGGAGGGAAGGATGAGAAGAAAGAAAGAGGGGGGGGGGGTTATTTGGTGAGGATGAGGAATAAAGGCAGGGGAGAGAAGGGCAGGTTTTGGTAGAGAAAAGAAGTAGATATAAAGTCGTGTCTTGTGAGAATTTTGGAATTTTGTTCATTTCAGTTTAGTTTATTTTTTATTCAAAAATGTA
>NC_051412.1:40796227-40796437 GCF_015228065.2 Penaeus monodon
GTTCAAGTTAGACGAGCATGTAGAGGAAAAATGCCCCTTGAAAAAGGTCCCTTTTCTTTTTTTTACTGAATTTCGTATGAAACGCAGAATAGAAAAAGATGAAAAGGTGTATTCCTCAACCGCGGAATTTAAAGATAGGATTCCTCTACTGCATTCCTGACCCATAACCCCGCTGCGGCCGGCCTTGAACTTCGCGAAAGGTAGGAAGTC
>NC_051412.1:40796482-40796805 GCF_015228065.2 Penaeus monodon
TGAAATAGAATGTAAGTGAGGTACTGCAGAGGATGAAGGGCGTGATGTAGAGAGAGAGGGTCGCCCAGATACCCCTGGGGGCGTAGGAGGCCATGGCGCCCCCTCTCGCAGGGCTCGAGTTCGTGAGGGCCGCCTGGGATCCCGGATGAGGGAGGGGGAGGGGTCCTGTGGTCCTGTGGTCCTATGATCCTGCGGAGGGCGCTTGAAGAGGTGCTTGGTTGGTCGTCTTTATGTATTTATTTCTCGCCTTTCTTACCGTACGCTTGGGAGGCAGTAACTGTCTGTCAGCTTTTTTTTTAAGGTTGTGTGCACGGAAGCATATT
>NC_051412.1:40796844-40797144 GCF_015228065.2 Penaeus monodon
CATCTCTCGAGGATTGCAGAAAAAGTGTTCGTTGAAAGACCCCTTGACCGCCGGTGTCCGCTTGCCCTGCGCCCCGTTAAAGACCGCGGAGAAACGCACGGCCGAGGGGGGCGTTGCGAGGCCCCCTAGGCTGAGGCTTTCGTCACTTTCGAGAAGCTTCACTTGGGTGAGAGGGTCCTTATCTTTTTTTTTCTGGGAATATTTTTTTATTTCTCTTTCTCATGCTTCTGATTCCTTCTTCTGTCTTTCTTTCTTTCTTTCTTTTTCCTGCTTCATCTGCTTCTTTCGTCTTTTTCTCCT
>NC_051412.1:40797199-40797391 GCF_015228065.2 Penaeus monodon
CTGGTGACGTTTGAGTGTTATTCCGTGTCTTACGAGCGGCTGTCGGCTTGATAATGCGCGATCGAAGCGTAGGCCCAGAAGGGGAATGGAAGGCGGGCGCTTCGGGGAAATATGCAGGAGGTCAGGTCAGCGGGCGCCCCTGTCATTATCGAAGGGCGGGACACTCCGGCCGCCCGCAGTACGCCCATCCTT
>NC_051412.1:40797722-40797864 GCF_015228065.2 Penaeus monodon
TACTCCAACCCACCCTTTTTCATGACGGGCCAGCCCGTATACCACTCTCTTCTCACGCCAATCCATCTTCCCCCAGACGATCACGCCCATTTCGCCTTGTTACTCGGGATATTTTTGTTTTGTGAGACCCCCCCCCCCCCCA
>NC_051412.1:40798007-40798183 GCF_015228065.2 Penaeus monodon
GTCTTTTTTTAATCCTCGAGTGAACGTGTTCGCATTTCTACAAGACCGTTCAACACTGCCTCCCGTAACCACCGCCTGGAAGCGCCGTCGGCCCCATAGTGTCTGCTCGTGAAGTTCAGGGTTATGCTAAGGGCTTCCGGTCACGTGTGCGATTCGGGTTACAGCGTGCGAGGGGT
>NC_051412.1:40798268-40798384 GCF_015228065.2 Penaeus monodon
CTGTCTGTCTGTCTGTCTGAGACAATGGGTGAGTTAGTATGTGCGTTTGTGCGAGGTCTTTGTGATCATGTTAATGCAATGGGTTAATGCATCGTCACAGATGTGAGCAGTTTTCA
>NC_051412.1:40798980-40799165 GCF_015228065.2 Penaeus monodon
GTACAGCCTCGCCTGGAACCCGGATGTGACATCCCCGGCGTCTGCTCGTAACAGATCTGGATTGCCCATGACCCGTGTCTGAACTGTCCGTGACCGACGTGTGGGACTGCTTGGGACCGAAAGCAGAACGAGCTCTTGGATGGCTGCTGATCGCACATGACGCAGACATAGTAGTGTGTGTGAGG
>NC_051412.1:40799215-40799547 GCF_015228065.2 Penaeus monodon
TACAGCTGCAGTATGGATGTGATGAAAAATTCACCATGTATCCGAGTTACAATATATATTTTTTTGGTTTGCTTTTTTCTCGCCATAAAAGGGGGATCTGGTTTGGCTGGAAACGACTGTGCGTGTCTGCGTCCATCCCCCGTTCACGCAGACACCTTGGCCCGGATCAGAGGCGACCGGTTACGGCAAGCAGCCGCGTCGGCGTGTGCGAGGGCGCTCGGAATGCGCTCCGATGACCCGGCGCCGATGGATGTAGGATCGGATCGCGGCCGTACGTGCTTCTGCCACACGGCCCATGCGCGTTCGGAGAAAATCTGGAGTACGTGTCGGCA
>NC_051412.1:40799564-40799851 GCF_015228065.2 Penaeus monodon
TCTCCGGATGGAACGTCGTGCCGTGAAGATCTAGTTAGATCGTCTGCCGTGGGATGGGGTGGAGGGCGGCCGTTGTAGTGTTCAAGACAGTTGGTTCTTTTGGGGAACAGTTAAGAACACGTGCGATCGCCTTTTCTATCTACTCCTGTCTCTAATTTTTAGTTTGCCGTGCTTGTTCAACGCACATTGAGACCGCTAAAAGTGCTGAATGAGAATCGGCCTTGTGGACCCCCTCCCCCCCTCGCACAGACCGAGAAGGGAGCTCCGCCCCGGCGCCGCCTTCCTCG
>NC_051412.1:40799888-40800048 GCF_015228065.2 Penaeus monodon
AGCCGGACGTCGCTCGCCTTGTTCTAATTGCCATCGCGCGCTTTGCTCTTTTTGTCATCGCAGCCGACGGCGTCCGCTCGCCGAGGGATGAGGCGCCGGCGACTCGCTCGGGAGGGGTCGTTGGGGAGAAGTGCCGGGAGTGGCGTCTGTATGGCAACAA
>NC_051412.1:40800131-40800376 GCF_015228065.2 Penaeus monodon
TCTAAATCGCTTGTTCGTTCTTCCGGTATTCCCGAGGACGATTCCCGATTGCCGTGATTGCCTGATTCCCAGGAGTCGAGGCGCATCGCGGCGAACGGCGGCGGTCGGTGCCACGAAAAGCGGCTCTCCGGCGGCCTTGTTCCGGCCGTTTCTACGTGGCGGGTTTGAGAACGTAGGCCAGGAAACGCGCTCGTAAATTTCAGGCTACGAGTGCGCGCGTTGTGTAGTGCACAATCATGAGAAAA
>NC_051412.1:40800677-40800803 GCF_015228065.2 Penaeus monodon
CGCACGTGAATCCGCGTCCTGGCGAAGGGAGCTTTCTACTTCCCAAGGCAGGCGTCGGCCGGCCGGCTCCGCGCCCCACTTCCCTCGGTTGCGGGTCGTCCTCTGCGACTGCGGGGCGTTGTTACG
>NC_051412.1:40801028-40801134 GCF_015228065.2 Penaeus monodon
CATCCCGTGTCCCGCTGCCGTCCCTCAGGTTTTACACTTTTTTCCACGCTTGGTCTCATACCAGGTGCATTGGGTGAATTTTATCTTATTAACAATTAAAACCTGG
>NC_051412.1:40801346-40801464 GCF_015228065.2 Penaeus monodon
GACTTTTCCCGGAGGTCACGCCCGAGCGGTCGCGAGAGGCAGATTCGGGCGGCGGCGGCGGTGGGCCGTCACGCTGACCTGCCTTCTCGAGACACCTGCGCGCTTGGGGGTTCGTTGG
>NC_051412.1:40801705-40801924 GCF_015228065.2 Penaeus monodon
GGCAATTCCGAAAAGGGAGGCAGAGGAACGAAAGAAGAGTCAGAAGGACGTAATACCTCCTGCAGGAGCCGACTTTGAGGGTCGAGGGAGGCTTCGCTCGTCGCCCTCCGCCGCCAGCGCCCTCGCTGCGTCCTTGGCCGTGACCCGCAGCGTCCTCGGGAGCTCCTCGGCGCGGATTCCGTCTCCGCAGCTCTCTTCCTCCCCTCCTTCGTCTTCGTC
>NC_051412.1:40802142-40803357 GCF_015228065.2 Penaeus monodon
GTTTATTCGACCTCCTTCCCTCTCTCCGGCTGCCCTCCCCTTGCACGTCTTCGCAAATGCAACATTAGCGCGGCACGGTGAATCTTAACAGCGTGCGTTCCAGCCCAGGTTTCGTTCCCTCACTTTTCTCTTTGTGTCGCTCCCCGCACTCGTCGCGCCGCTTCGGACATGAGCCATTTTTCATCTTGTGCGTCAATCCCATCCCTTTGAATTCCTTTGGAGGTCTTCAAGTTGCGGTCGTGGTACAGTTCGCCGTGTTTATGTAGCCCGAAGTAGCCAGCCAGCCCGCCTCCTACCCCTCCCCCGGTAATCGTCTCCTGGTGACATAATGGCCGCCCGGAGTACAGGGGTTGACGTGTCGTTTCCGTCATCGGGGTGGCCGTAGGTGGCGAGGTTGTCGAATAACTTGAGAGCGAGGAATTTGGTTTATTATTTTACGGCTGCGTTGTGTTGCTGCGTGACCCTCTTGGGCTGCTGCCGTTTTCCACTGCACTGTTCGTCTTGCTGTATGACTCGACTCGCGGGGGATTCGTTCGTGTATGATTCGACCCACTTGCATCTTCCAGGAGATTCCAAACGAGCGGCGTGTATTCGGCGGGTTGCCACGAGCTCGTAGGAATGAAGCGACTCGCGGGTGGTTCAAGGCCCGGGAACTCGATGGAGTTTTTGGTTCAGCACGTATGCTTCAGTGCCCAAATAATTCGAATTTTAACTGATTCTATTCTCAAAGTTTAATCCCGCAGGTACGTTTTTTTCCTTCCACTCGTTAACCGTTCCTTTACGCTAAAATCTGTAATACAAATCTTGTTTCACAAGCGCTTCCCGCTCCTCCCTTGTCTCTCCCGAAACATCGCGCTGCTTTTGTTTGCCTCGGGTGTGCGCCGCGGGCTGGACTCCGATTGAATTAATGCTTGCGTTTGCCGAGCGATTTTAATGCCTTGTAGAAAATAAGCGAGGGAAGGACGTCGACGTTCGTGGGCGAAGGGCTTGGCGGGGCTGGTTACATTGTTATGTGTAATGTATTACACTTTGCGCAACCTGTGTTTCGCTGAGAAATAAAGCCTGAAGAAAGAGGAAATTAGAGGTTTGGACAAGAAATGCCGCTCGGAAAGGTGTGATATTGAATTAATAAATTGTGGAACGGTGTCGTATTAAAGTAATAAATTGTGAATCTGTTACGTTTGTTGTCCTTTGCATATGCTGATCTGCTAGATG
>NC_051412.1:40803593-40804001 GCF_015228065.2 Penaeus monodon
GGTATCCAGTGATATTGATAATTATAGACGTGAATCCTTTTTTCACGATCCAAGTCATGTTCCCTCTCCCGCCCCGCACCCTTCACCCCTTGGTACTACTTCCGGTCAAGCGGTGTTCATTTGGTACAAAAGAACATACGACGAATTTGTTATTTAATGGGAGCTGCTAGTACCGCCGCGAGGGGGGGGGGCTACCTTGGGGATCCGGGGAGGGCGCAAGGGACATGCTGAGTGATCGGGAAATGAAGCTGAAAGTGATGGGCAATGTCCTCGTGATGATCTGAGGCATCTCGGCGATGGTGGTGGAGGAGGGAATAAACCGGAGGGATGGCGTGATGAGGCGGCCGGATAAGAAAGGGAAGGTTACTGGTGTTGCTAGATGGCGTTCTGATCCGCAGATGAAGAACC
>NC_051412.1:40804058-40804474 GCF_015228065.2 Penaeus monodon
TATATTTTTTTAACTGCCTTCGAGTCGTTCGTCCCCCGCGACAATACTTTACAACCCGTGAGGTTCGAGAGGGCGAAAATCGCCCACTTTTGATAGGCCTAGCCGTCCCTGTGAGCACGGATTTGCCCCTGTCTGTCACTGTGGACCGCGGGGGAAATGATTAAGCCGTTCGCTCGCTCGAAACACTTCTTTTGTTCCGTGTCCGAGGAGGCTCAGTGGGCGGGGAGTCACACGTAGTAAGTCGTCACATCGTTGGAAGTCATCATATCGCATTTGGTGTTTGGTTAGTTGAAGCGAAGTGTGTGGGAGTGGGCTGTTGTGGGGCGGGGGGGGAGGCGCCTCAGGAGGTAGGCGGGAGATTTTTTACTTGTTTATTTGTTGTTGTGTGGGTGGGTGGGTGTAAACATCTAGTATTT
>NC_051412.1:40804824-40804929 GCF_015228065.2 Penaeus monodon
GCCGGAGTAACTGTCTCTCTTCACACTTCCTTTTTCTTCACTTATTATTATCTTTTTAAAGCCTTGTTCAAAGGCGAATAAGTGCTGTAAAAAGCGCGCGCGCGC
>NC_051412.1:40804947-40805184 GCF_015228065.2 Penaeus monodon
AAAAAAAAAAGTGTTCTCTCGCAGTGTTATGGACGGGAACCAAAATGGTGTTGGTGTAGGCGGGGGGGGGGGGGGGTGCTTCCTGGGCTGCAATATTTTTTTTGGCGTGGGCGTCCGTGCGTCTCCTCCGGGCGTGTGGAGACGCCCGCAGCGGAAGTTACCGTTCCCTTGGCAGCCTTTGGGGGGGGGGGGTAGAGGGACAAAGGACGGGATGGAGATTGATTTTTTTCCCTCTTG
>NC_051412.1:40805228-40805593 GCF_015228065.2 Penaeus monodon
TCGTGTATTACGAGCTCCATGATGTGTATTACGACTATTCTTTGCATTTTGCTGTAATGTGAGGTACGCGGTTCTAACTTTTCCCATTTACTCACGTTTCCCATTTACTCACGTTTCCCATTTACTCACGTTTCTCATTTACTCACGTTTCCCCATTTACTCACATTCCCCATTTACTCACCGAGCGCCCGTTCCTTCCTCCCGCAGGCGACGAGATCTTGGCTGTGAACGGGGAGTCGCTGTCGGGCCTGAGTCACGCCGAGGCCATCGCGGTGTTCAAGTCGATCCGCGCCGGCAAGGTCATCATGCACGTCGGGCGGAGGACGGCCGCCAGCAGCAGGTGAGGGCTATCGCAGGTCAAAGGG
>NC_051412.1:40805867-40806290 GCF_015228065.2 Penaeus monodon
TTCCCCATTTCTCGAAAGGCTTGCTCCCGCCCCCTCCCTAGCCTGTCTCTCGCACCCTCTCAACAGCGCCTTTCCCACCAGACCGAGGGCGCAGGAAGTCCAGTCAGTTTGAATTATGATGGGAAGAGGATATTCCTAATTAGAGCAGGCGAGGAGGGACATGTGGCCTGGCGTTATGGGCTCCCAACGCCTTCCTTTGATGTCCCTAAGGAGCTGGGGATACTAGTCGTTTACTTCCATGGAGTAATGGTTTAGGTTTCCCCTGATGGTGGTTTGGTAAACCTGGGATATTTTTATTTTCCATAGTGTGGTGTGGTCAGTGGCTGCCTGGTTGAATGTTTATATTTTCTTTATATTATTAGATTCAAGCATATTGAATGGGTTTTAGATTATTATTAGATGCATTTATATTTGTAGATGGCG
>NC_051412.1:40806385-40807856 GCF_015228065.2 Penaeus monodon
ATAAAATGAATTCATAAAACCTCACTCATACCTTGTTTTTTCCTCTCGCCGTTGCAGATCTTCCAAGTCGAAATCCTGTGACGAACTGGACAAGATGGAGTGAAGGGCGAGAACGCAGGTCCTCCTCCCTCAGCGACGGGCATCGATCGGGCTGGTTCCTGCCCCGGGCGAGTCGGGCGAAGCCGTGAACGGACTCGCCTCCCCCCCAAAAAAAAGGAAATTTGAGGCAGATTTAAGATTTGCTTGATGCTATTTGTGTCGCGAGATGGAAATGAAAATGGCAGGAGAGGAAAAGGAAAAAAAAACTTGTAATAACGTCTCCGTATGATTTTTAAACCCCCTTTTTAGGAGGGAAGTGCTGACCCGAGATAGTCGGGTTCGTTGTGTACGGGTTTGGAGCAACACCCTCGTGAATCGCATTTTAAAAGAAGTTTATTTTTTAGTGGAACCGCCGATGTATAGTATACGCGGTTATATTATGCGATAATTCCCGGAAGGAGCGCGGGAAAAGCCTTTATTTATGCAGTGTACATAATTTTTTTTATAGCTTTAAAGGGAACTTCTCTCTTTTGTTTTAAATGAAAGTTTCGGAGGATTTATAATTTTGTTTTGATTTTTTAAGAATAATAATTCAAGTGAAGAAAAGTAAGTGCAAGGTATAATCTGGAAAAAAACGCATCGCACAAGAAAATAAAGGTCGATTTTGGAAAAAGGAAAACGACCCTGTCTTCAGGCCAGCCGGTCGCCGTCGCCTCGGCGGACGTTGCGGGAAAATCCTCCTACAATGTGGGGGGGAAATAATGCAGTGCAATGCAACTCGACGTTCGGCCTAGCGGAGAAAGTGAAGAAAAAAATATCAGCCCAACATCAGTAGAAAAAAGTGAGATAGAAAAAAAAGTGAGATTAATATAAAAAGGGGCGAAAAACGGGGTAGATTCTGGCTTTAAAACACTTTAACGGCTCCTCATTTCGATGCGAGAGAGCTTTCGAGAATAATAATCTAATAAACGACCTCTGTACAGTTCGATATGATAGAGAAATTTATTGTATTTACAGTCTTACATATTGTATAAACACAACTAGTTTACGAGTTTATGTAAGAGTATTTTTTGCCAGATTTATTACGAGTTTATGTACAGTTTGTTTAATACTCAGCGTGCTCTGAGATCAGTACAATATAGTGCTACTTAATCTTAGATTTCATAGTATCAGAAAATCACTGTACATACATTAGACTGCACAATTTTATAACACTTTCTTCTAGACCTTTTCTCTGTTTTATTTGTTTTTTGTTCTAGTCTTTTATTAATTTTTCTTTCTGTGATTTTTTTTTTGTAAAATAAATATTCCCAGTGAATTTAAGATCGTTTTCTTTAAATCCTTTGGAGTTATTATAGTGATAGCGTGAGTTTGTTTTCCTAATCGATCTCATGCCCATAACATTGGTGTTAAAGGTTATGAAATAATAGGG
>NC_051412.1:40807979-40808609 GCF_015228065.2 Penaeus monodon
AGGGGAAGACCGGGTCGGTTCCCCGGCGCCTTCTCCGTGGGCGGCCGACGCTCCTGTTCGACGCCCGCGCTGCCCCTGTGATCCTGATAATGAACCGTGAAAGAAAGGAACCCCTCGTGGAACCCCGGCGAACCCCCGTGTGTTAAGGACCGGGAATTCCTCTCCTCCGCTGAACCCCTTTACACCGAACACACAGATAACGGGCTTCCGAAGAGATAATAGGTTATTCGGATTTTCTTTTTTTTTTCGAAAGAATGGATCTTGTCTTTAAGAAAAGAAAATGGAAGCGTTGGGGGATTTTTTTTTTTTTTTGGGGGGGGGAGGTTAGGATGTAACTTCCGGATTAATGAGGGATTTGCTGAGTAGGATTAAGGTGAAGGAAAAGACGTAACGGACTCGACCAGAACAGCTGTCCGAGAAGATACAACGGGGGAGGGGGAGAGGAGGGGGGGAGGTTAATGGAGGTAATGGAGGGAGGGGGTGACAAGCAGGGGGAGGGGGAGGGGTCGACGGGGAGAAGGGGGTGTTGGAGGGAGGGGGGAGGGGAAGGCTCGACGGGGAGAAGGAGGTGTGGAGGGAGGGGGAGGGGTCGACGAGGATGAGGGGGACGGCTGTTGTGGGGGGGGGCAG
>NC_051412.1:40808809-40809012 GCF_015228065.2 Penaeus monodon
GAGAAGCAGTATACTAGTGACAAAGTAAGAACAAGAAGGGAATATTTAGGACCGAAGATTGCAATGTTGCGCGAGATGGCAAGAGTGGCGTTGAGTCGATCCCAGCCGTCAGTTGCCTCGCTCGTTGCTGTTTATAACCATCATTTAGGTGATGATTAAGGAGAGAGTCTCGCTTCTGGCTGAGAGCGAAGAGCGCTTACACT
>NC_051412.1:40809391-40809475 GCF_015228065.2 Penaeus monodon
ACAAGTAAGACAAGAAGGGATTTAGACAATGCATTGAGATGCAAGATGTTGACATAGTAGTATCTTCTTATAACCATCATTAGG
>NC_051412.1:40809894-40810362 GCF_015228065.2 Penaeus monodon
ATTGTGTTGTGTTCCTGTGCCTATGTCTGTGTGTGCATAATCCTATAAGCGTATATACATGCATTGTCAAGTTTTTGCTCTTATTGGCCGCTCGTCCATCCTCCCTGACTTGTCGCCTTCGTGTTCTTCCGCATTTGGCGAACGAGATGTTATCGGAGTCCAACCTGATGATAGTAAACCGGGGAATTATGAATAAAGAGAGACATATGCAAACTCCTCCCAAGGACTGCATGAGGCATCGCGCACGAAGGAAAATGTTTATTGAAATCTTTGTTGATCTGTTCATCCGTCAAATGTCAGTAATGGTAAATAACACATTCGTCATTATTAAAGAAAGACATTAGATGTTTAAATTTTTATAACAGCGTATACACAGTCATACCGAATCATCACCAGCTTTTTTTATTTTTTATCATTAATTACCTCCATTTTCAAAACAATCTTCAGAAAATATCCAAACAAAAAACA
>NC_051412.1:40810541-40810780 GCF_015228065.2 Penaeus monodon
GAAAAAACTGTAAATACAAGTACAAAAATATACTTACGTACCCTCTGACTATATACTGCGCTTTGCACGCTTCCCTTGATCTCGACGACAACAAACTAAAAGGGGTTAACAGCCGCCCTCACTCCAGTGCCATGCCGACCGCGCACCCGGAAACCCCTTTCCGCCTTCCTCCCACAGTGTTCTCAAAGGCGTCAATAAAACACGTAAATGTGAACACCATATTTCCCATCGGGGGAGGG
>NC_051412.1:40812398-40813028 GCF_015228065.2 Penaeus monodon
TTTAGCTGATTATGCGTATTTCATTACCCATGTCTGTCACGCACTTTCAACCTGACCACAAATGCCAAAGGGCCAGATGGAGGTATTTTGAATATCTATTTTTCTTGAGACTGTAATTACGTAATCTTCTCTTTGGTCGATATTCTAATGTCTCTTTTCGGGAGCAAATTGCATCATTACCTCGGTTTGATATACATAAAAAAACGCGTAAAGGCAACTCTTGCATGGAATGAAATGTGTCAGTAAAAAAGTAATTAAATTGACATATTGTAAAGCAAATAAATGTAGCCATAGAATTTTTCAGTCTGTAGAATTTACGCGAAATGATTTGCGATCTTTTTTATGCATGAAAATCTGTGTCTATTCTTGATCTTGCAACATTTGGATTCTGTTGACTCCAAAGTGGTTTAAGGATTTTTAAAAATCCAAAGAAAATTACTCTTGTTATTCACAGTGAACGATGAATTAAAGGCGGGAATATTCTTTTTAATATACAATATATTTACACATATAAATAAGAAAATAGCTCCCTTCACCCACCATATACTCCCACCCTCCCCCCCCCACTACGTCTCGAAAAACCATATTCGTTACATAACCTTTGTAATTACAAAATATAAGGCATTTAAA
>NC_051412.1:40813229-40813755 GCF_015228065.2 Penaeus monodon
ACACACATACACACTGAACCATTCTTCCACTCACAGCCAACCTTGGCGACGGTCCCCAAACCCATATAATTAACGCACATTACCCAGGCTGAAACAGCGGTCGCACACGCAGAAGGAAAGCACACGGCTCTCTCGGCGTCATCTGGCACGGCCCCCCGAAAAGCACAAGGGAAAACTGCTAATTAGATACGCGATAAAAATGGAAAATAAGCGTAAAGTATATGTAATCAAGTGCCTTTGTGGTATGAAGCCTGTGTGTCACTGTTTAGTTGTTTGATTTTCAGTTCTATTTTGTTTTATTGCCCATCGTTTGAGGGAAAGTAAAGAATATTCTGTTTAAGGGGACGGGAGAATTACACCTTCGAGTGTCATCAGACTGTTAAGTTTATTGACCTTTGCTAACCCCCTTCCCACACACAGACACAGAAAAAAATTGAATCTATAACTTTTCATCAAGCAGAATGAAACTGCTCGCGAGAAATGAATTCACTCAAGCGCTTCTCAAACAAAAGCTATTCAGAATCAA
>NC_051412.1:40813790-40814178 GCF_015228065.2 Penaeus monodon
AAGAAAAAAAAGGAAAGAAAAAAAAACGCTACCAAAAACGCCACACGAGAAATCCAATCCTTAATGTCATTAACTCCCCCATTGTTGCGCGTCATACCATTAGACGCATCTGACCAGCGACCACCCGGGGAGTGGGGAGACCGCCCGGGGAGTGGGATAGCCACATGATGACAGCGGAGTTCTTGTTGCCAGCCCAGCGGTCATCACTAAGGAATGGGACACCTGATGACTGCTTAGTTAGTACCGTTGCATTAAGAGTTCCTTCTTGGGACGGAGTTTTGAAAGGGAGTCATTTTTGTTGATGTTATAAAAGTTATCGCGGGGTCGTATTTATGTGTCTATGTCCGTATCTTGAGTGTATGGATGACTGTATTGTATACATTTGTAT
>NC_051412.1:40814448-40815034 GCF_015228065.2 Penaeus monodon
GAACTAGTGGGTGTTGACGCCTCATGTTGCAACACCTTTCGAAAACAAGACTAAAATTGAAAAATACAGAAAGAGGAGAACTGGCTTAACGTACCGGGCATATACCAAGGAATTCCTTCACCCCTGTCCATGAAACGTGTCGCTGCTTACAGGTGGCAATAACCCTCGCAAGTTATCGCCAGCGAATTTCCACATATATCACCTCATTACAGCGAACAAAGCTGCAAAAATCGCAGCAATTCCCTGCCCTAAGCGTGTCATAACCTGCACAAAAAATAACACAATAACACCAGCGAAAAAGAGCAAGTGAACGCGTTGCAAAACCGGTAGGAAATGTGGGCAAGGAAACAGCCGCCGGTGCCGCCGCTTTCAACCGAGGGGCTGTCGTGGCGTCGTCTCAGACGCAGAAATCAGCACTTGGCACTAATCGCCGCTTCCCGTCAGAGGGTCTCGTGAAAGAGGCTGAAACAACGGGTTCTGGTTCATCTCGCGTCATCTCGGCCGCGGTTCTCAGGGTCTTAAGGGTTTGGGGCCTGGGGGGGGTTTGCAAAAAAAAGGGGGGGTTTTTTTTTTTTTTTTGGGGGGG
>NC_051412.1:40815993-40816293 GCF_015228065.2 Penaeus monodon
TCCGTGGCCAGCACCTGCGTCTCGAGAGAAGGCTCGCTCTCCGCTGTCCCGTTGAAGTCTCCCGGAGGCAAGCTGCCTTCAGCCCTTACCTTCGGGCCTTTGGTGTTGCCGTCTCGCTGTCATCTCGTCTCGCAGATGGTGGGCCTGGGATGCTTTTAATAGGCTGCCTCGATATGGGAATGCTGTTTAGAACCGCCTTCGTCTTTTTTTTCTCTTTTAATCTGTTCTAATGTTGATTTCTTATTTTTCTTTATGATAATTTTATCTTATTTCCCCTTTTTTTTAATCGTTGGTATTGTT
>NC_051412.1:40816368-40816596 GCF_015228065.2 Penaeus monodon
TTGGTTTGCATTCATGTGGTTGGCAATAATTCGACGTACTCTGGCGCCTGACCAGCTTTCGTCTCTTTTCCATTAAGATAGTGATTTATTTTTTGGCAAAATTTTAAAAGAAGAGGGGAGAGCTAGAGCATCCAGAGGGGAAAAATTTGCAGTAACGAACCCCAAAATTCTGATGTGAATGCAGATATATTTTTAATAAGAACAGGTACGCATTTATGGATACAGAGG
>NC_051412.1:40816644-40817148 GCF_015228065.2 Penaeus monodon
GCGTAGTTGTGTATGAATGCGAACACGCATACATTCATAAGTGCAGATAGATACTAGTGCATTTGAATGTGTGAATGCAAACACAAACACACTGATAACGACAGATAGTGGTGTGTTTGTGCATGACTACAAATAGACATACACACAAGAGAAAAAACCCCAAAAAAACAAAAAACACACACACACAACACCACAAACCCCCCAACCCCCCACACACAAACCCCCACACAAACACACAACAAATCCCCCCCACACACAAACCCCACACACAACCCCACAAACAAAACACACAACAATCACACACCAATCCACACGACCCCCCCCCTGCAAAAAACAAAGACCCCCCCCCCCTCCCTTTTATTTTGAGACGCACCCCCCTTTTTCGCCCGGATTTCCCGACATAAGCATCTGCGGGGGGGTCCGGCGAAGGAAGTCCCGGGACGGCCCCCGTCTTAGCTCTGTCTTTGGGGTCACACCGAATTCTCTCTCGTGGAGGTCGCTTCG
>NC_051412.1:40817387-40817533 GCF_015228065.2 Penaeus monodon
TGATCTCAAATATCTTGCTTTACAATTAATACATTTTGTTTCACGTTTTAGCGCCGATTCTTATGTTATGAATGTATATATGCTTTTTATTTCCTCTCTTCTTTTTCAACTTACTGTGTTGGGTATGAAGTCTTTATAATTCCTTA
>NC_051412.1:40817573-40817686 GCF_015228065.2 Penaeus monodon
TCGCAGAATATTCACCGTCTGACATTTAAATGCAGTCTTCTGAAAACTTTACTTCCACTCGGTATGTTATGCTTTGCCTTGCTGTGAAACCAGGTGAAACACACGCAAAGGGA
>NC_051412.1:40817779-40818234 GCF_015228065.2 Penaeus monodon
CAATCAGATACATATAGATATAAACAGACAGACAATAAACAAAAGGAGAGATATCTATTTGTTCAGCTGCTTTATTCTGAGGCATCACCAGGCCGCCAGAATTCAAAGAAATCGAGCTTTTATTTTATGCCGAACATCCACTTTAGCGTTTGTGAAAATCCCGCAGCGCGTTTTCTGTAAAATGTTACATTTTCTCGTTTCTCTTCTGTTATTTATTCCATCATGTCTCTATTATTTCGTCTATTTTCTATCATCCTTTATTTTTATCATTTATGAAATATCACTATCATTTATCATCCCTTATTATTATTACATATAATCTATCATTATCATTGCTTATAACCTATTATTATCTATTATCTGAAATCATCACTACTTCTCTCTTCTCTTTTCATTGGCTTAAATCTGGCGACCGAGGCGAGGAACAGCTTCGGTTTCCGCCTCGATGCGCTGCC
>NC_051412.1:40818638-40818854 GCF_015228065.2 Penaeus monodon
CGAGACCGCCAGGGCAGGCGTCGGCCATGGAAGCGGCGGGGAGAGGCGGCCGCGTCCATAAGCGCGACGGCGAGGAATCCCGGAGAGGCAGAGCTTTGAGAAGCTGGAGGAGCGAAAAAAAGACGTCTTGTCTGTCCGTTTTTCTGTTTGTTTGAAGGGAAAGCGTTTCTGTGGCTGTTTGTGTCTGGCTGTCTCCCTCTCTTTCTCCGTCTGTGC
>NC_051412.1:40819582-40819825 GCF_015228065.2 Penaeus monodon
GATACAGTCGCACGTGACTCCGAGTTATCTGACAAGACTTCAAATTTTCTTGTGATTTATTCTCGGCGTCCGTTTCCGCAGCGCCATCTATTGCTTGGAATCTCTATACGGCCTCTAAAGAAAATGGGAATTTCAAAATTCATCGTAAATTGTTAATGAGAATAATAAGATATGGAAGATATTAATATCTTTCTTTTCCCTTTTTTTCCTATTTTTTCTTTGAAATTTTGATTCTGAAATTGC
>NC_051412.1:40819930-40820076 GCF_015228065.2 Penaeus monodon
GCCCTTCTGCCCCTCTTCACAGAATGACCTTTCCGCGGTGACCGAAGCCGGAGCCAACTCGCCTCGAACGAGTCAAGAAAACAAGCCGCGACAAAATGGCTTTTTTCTCCATGAATTATGAGCGCCGACTTCTTAACTTTTGCTGC
>NC_051412.1:40820233-40820587 GCF_015228065.2 Penaeus monodon
AGAAGAGAGGAGAGAGGAGGTAAGGGAAGGGGGAGAGAAGGAGAGGAAAAGGGGATTAGGGAGAGGGGCGCTAGATGTTGGGGAGAGGAGAGGAAGTGAGGGAGAAGGGAGAGAAAGAGGTGGGGAGAGGAGAGAGGGAGAGGAAGAAAGGGAAGCAAAAGAGGGGAGAGGGGGAAGGGGAGGTGATTTCTCGTTTGGTTATTAAGAGGCAAAATGTTGGCGTAATGAGGATTATTTATCGAAGGGCGTAAAGAGGAGGAAGGCAAACACTAGCATGGCAGAAGAGAAAAGTCGAATGAGGAGATACTGAAGGCGGGAGGAAGGAGGCAAAAGAGTGCAGAAGGAAAAAGAGCA
>NC_051412.1:40820861-40821409 GCF_015228065.2 Penaeus monodon
GAATGCAACAATAAGGAAAACAGAATCCAAAAAACAAATACACGGAATTGAAACTGAAGTATCATCGACCCTTAAAACGATAAGAAAACCAAAGTATGTTGCAATTAACATATCTAACATTCGCCGGTCCACGTAAAAAAGAAAGAAAAAAAGATGCAGTTCACCCACCCTAATCGCTGCTTGACATAAGATGAATTGTTCTTGATTGCAGTGGAGTTCAGCTTGACAGTCTGGAGGCAGTGAGAAAAAGATGGCGAAGAACAAAAAAACATAAAAAAAAAGCTAATCGCGACGAAGCCATTTATCATCATAGGCCGCTGGAAGACTTCCTTTCGGCCTATCTCTCTCCTATTACCTTATTCTACCATTTCTTAGGGTATTTCTTCCTCACGGACGAATGTAATAACTCCTACCAGGCTGCTAGAACGAGGCGGCCGTAATAGGCCTGCCAGATGATGTGTCTGGCCTTCAATATGCGCAGGAGGTTTGATGGATGTCGCCACGGCTGCCGGAATTAAGAGGGACGGGGTTGGCTTCGGTGTTTAACT
>NC_051412.1:40821604-40821895 GCF_015228065.2 Penaeus monodon
CACTCGTCCACCTCGGTAAAAAATATTACGAAATAAAAAGGAAACACGGCATATATACATAAGCCTAGTCCTCTTTCCCCTGTGGGCGTAATACATCAGCCCGACGTCCATAGATGTGAGTTATTGTCCCAGGCTCACCTCTCACCCTCCAGTAGCCCGGGAGCCGTCTCCGTCACAGGGCAGTGTTGGTAACGCCCTTCAGATATCAAGTACTGGCTCTCTTCTTATCTAACGGAGGAGAAGAACGAAATTTGCGTGAATTAAAGCTTGATGTGGGTCGTTTGTTTCAGG
>NC_051412.1:40821975-40822044 GCF_015228065.2 Penaeus monodon
GCTTTAATAGGAATTTTTGCCTTCTCCGTGGCGAATGGTACTGGAATATACAGATGTTTAATCCTAATT
>NC_051412.1:40822239-40822642 GCF_015228065.2 Penaeus monodon
TGTATGGATCTCATCAATTTGATTACAGAATTTACTGTAACGCAATACCTCTCCATTTTGTCTTTGTAACGACGCCAGCGCCGTAATTGTGAAGACGACCAAAGAATTGTCTAGACTCTCGATAAACTTAAGGAACCCACCGTGTCTCTGAAGTCGCTTAAAGGCCTCGGGAACACGAGAGATTAGGTCAAGATGTCCCCGAGGCTCCCTCCGTCAGAGCTGGCAACGTCGTTACAAAAAGCGCTCTGCTGGAGGAGCATTCGGCGGCAGCAGCGAATTCCTTGTGTGTTGTGACGTTTAGCGAAAGATAGAGTTCTGCTTCGGCCGTCTCCATCGTGGCTCCGTGGTAATGACCTTATTGTTGCTGAGTGTTGACGGATGGAGGTCTTTGTCAAGTGTGGGG
>NC_051412.1:40822770-40822968 GCF_015228065.2 Penaeus monodon
CAGAGGAATGACTTATTGCAATACATTCTCTCTTATTTTTTCCTCGTGTTATCATCCTCGCCTGTTGTTACTCTTTCTTATTTTTGTTGTGGGTCGGTATAGTAATTGTCTTCGTCTTGGGTATGAACATAGCTACTGACCTTTCTTATCCACGCCTATAGAAGACTCCCCCTGACACTGTCGAAAGAAGTATCGAGC
>NC_051412.1:40823092-40823227 GCF_015228065.2 Penaeus monodon
AGAACAGTAAAGCAATTAAAGTATCGCACATCGGGACATAATTGGATCCACACCTCCAGGCCATTCGGCATCTCCCCATGGCCAGGACTTCTTTGTTGTTGAGGCCAGTTACGCGTCATCTGGTACCCGACCTTC
>NC_051412.1:40823687-40823950 GCF_015228065.2 Penaeus monodon
AGCCACTGGTTCACTGTCCACGTGTACTGCCAAGACCGCATCGCCCGTGTAGCCTCGAGACCTCCCTACACATTAAGTTCCCTACACATTTCTGCTGCTCTGTTAGGTGTCTTGGTTACTTTGGGTGAAATTCTGGCGTTGTTCATTGTCTGTTGGAATGTTTTGTTTGTCGGTAAGAAGTGAGCTTGTTTGTTATTTTTGTACTTTTGTTGTTCCTTTGTCTTTCTGAAGGTTGGGATGTTTGGTGGTTAGAGTTTACAGGA
>NC_051412.1:40824521-40825500 GCF_015228065.2 Penaeus monodon
AAACCAAGAGACAAAAGACAAGATCTGACCATCAAAACTTAATTGAGCCTCTTGTTGAACGGGTTATATATGATGCAACAGTAATTAATATTGAAAACGCACGGCCAGTTGTCCAGCGAGATAGATGCCTCGTTAGCATCGTAAATACGTGATCTGTTTAAGTATTTTCCTTCTAGGTTAATGAAACTTCCAAATCGTAATATTTTGTCAACTAATTGCTCGAAGATTTCAATCCCAGACAGGTAAACAAGTCCCAGATAGATAAGTAGTTGCAAAACAGATTGCAGACCAACAGGTCGATAGTAAACAAATCACAGGTAAACAAATCATAGGTGAACAAAACACAAGTAAACAAATCGCAGGTAAAGTTACAGGAGGTAAAGTTACAGGTACACAATCCACAAGCCACAGGTAAACAAATTTCATGTAAACAAATCATAGGTAAACAAATTGCAATGCAAACAAATCGCAGGGCAAAGAAGTCAACAGATAGATCTCAAGTCTTAATTAATGACACTTTCATCCATATTTTATACGCATAAGATTATGATCCTCTTGATTCAAATGATCAATAGCTGCAATTTTTTTTTTTTGGGATCTGCCGAAAACAACTTGCTCTTTTACTAAAACGTTGCATTTGACACACATATTTTTTTTTCCTCTTTTCATCTTCTCATCTTTTCTTTTTTATTATCATTTCTTTTAATGTGCACGTCTACTAATACCACATAACAAAGACTGATGTAGAAATAGACGCATCCAGGAAATTAATAACAATCTGAGGATGATAAAGCTCGTACATCGGTCATCATTATTAGCGAGATCCTCCAATAGAGTTAACTACACAGTTCCTCCACTAACTGCACAATTACGCTCGCTAATGACCCGACCGCATTATGAACCCGACATGCAGCCGGCCTAATGCACTCGCTCCCTCTCCTGCGTGGTCGCTCTTGCTCTCTGACCCTTTTCAAATGGG
>NC_051412.1:40825887-40826103 GCF_015228065.2 Penaeus monodon
AGACGAACGGAAACCATATATTATATATATAATGCTACATTTCATTATTTTTTTTTCTTTTTCTCAGTTGGGGGAATGCCTTTTGTTAATTACTGTATGTCTCTAACCCCCCCCCCCACCCCCTGTGCAGCAATTAAAGTGTTTCCTGTGATGTTTTGAAACTAACGTTATCTGCGTTAGTGTATGAAATATGCTCACTGAAGATTGGCATTAAGA
>NC_051412.1:40826540-40826787 GCF_015228065.2 Penaeus monodon
GCAGAACCCGCACTTACTCAATGAAAAGACAAAGAAAAAATTCTCACGAGGCCGCAATGACTTCGCGTACAGCATGATATCATCTGCTATTCTGCCGCGTGGCAGACAGATTCGCCACTTGTACTTGGGCTTGTTTATCCAGTTACGTAATAATGTGACATCTCTTGCCTTTTACTTTTTATGCGGAGAAAGGTATATGGTACGTGATACCATGTTCATTGCAAGGGGATCTTTATCATCACGATTA
>NC_051412.1:40827003-40827174 GCF_015228065.2 Penaeus monodon
CAGCAGCAGCAGCAAAATTAGCACTGATAGTAATAATTATCATTAGTAATAAAAGTAGATGCCCGGCGGTCGTAGCCACGGAACTCGCCCACCCCTCACTCCCTCACATACTAATACCACACGCACTTCACCTGCACTCTCGTTTCCGAACCCAGAACGGTCTCTGGATGA
>NC_051412.1:40827210-40827318 GCF_015228065.2 Penaeus monodon
GGCAAAGACATTCACAGTCCACCGAGCGGAAGAACCACAAAGTGAATTTACTCAGTCAGGGAACAACGGAGTTCAGTCACGTACTCTTCCGAGAAAGTGGGAAGATAC
>NC_051412.1:40827585-40827757 GCF_015228065.2 Penaeus monodon
ATATGAAAAAAACCTACGTCGGGCTGAGAGGGTTAGCGAACTGAGGGTCTTTCCAAGCCACTAAGCTCGGGGGAACTAAAAAGTCAATTTGATCATAATCACCCCTGATGTTTTTGGTCACACGGAGGACTGCGTAGTTCTGTAGTGTCGTCGTAGTGACCTAAGTAATGTC
>NC_051412.1:40827852-40828274 GCF_015228065.2 Penaeus monodon
ACGTGTACTATAATACCACATCGATATTCCACAAAGGCTCGGTGGTGATCGCGTACCTGGCAGGTGGGGGCCTTACTAATGACGGGTTGATGCCCCCTTGATTACGTGCTGCCTGTATAAAGCTTCTTTACTGCTCGAGTTGTGTTTTGCTGCGAACCTTAATCACGCCCCTTCAGACCGCTGTAGTTTATTTCTTGCCCCTTATTGCTCGATCGTATATTCCCTTCATAATATGCCCTGTGCAACTGTAGTGCATTACTGCAGTTCTGTATTTTGCGCTAGTAATGCTATTCTGATCCTAAGGTAATATCCTGCAGGTTTCACCATAATGATATGCTGACACCTTCATTCAACTGTGGGGTACCTCTTTTCTCCTTTCGTGACTGAGACCTCAGAACTCTCATTCGCTCTACGTATTTCAT
>NC_051412.1:40828309-40828472 GCF_015228065.2 Penaeus monodon
TTTGTTAATTCCGTATCTTCCTGAAACCCTTGGGTTACTTTGCACTGTTTCTCATAAATCTGCAGTTCCCATGAATCCAGATTATTTCCCGTGAGTCTACATTATTTCCCATGAATCCCAAACTGCTTCTCACGAATTCTCTTTAGGGGTCTCGATAATAATG
>NC_051412.1:40828517-40828611 GCF_015228065.2 Penaeus monodon
GAGTCCTTTTGACTGTCACACTGACGTTCAACAGGGCCGACATTCTCATTTTCTTGACAACCTGTCTTGCCTTACTGTTATAATTTCTTCACCG
>NC_051412.1:40828645-40829011 GCF_015228065.2 Penaeus monodon
ACGTTTCTTATTCATGGTTGTATTCCTCTGAACGTCGTGCTTTTTTCTGTAATCTCTGACTCTTTTTACCGTCATTTGATACGTAATTGGTGCTGACTCCCGCTCGTCGACACCTCCACCGACTTATCACCAAGATTTCAAAACCAAGATGACGATTGTGATGTCCACACATCGCGATCCGTCGCCGTGGGGACATCAACACGGTATCCCGATAATAACGATGTCAACACGATGTCTCTTTAACGGCGAAGTCACCCTGGCGTCTCTACAAAGAAAGAAATCGCTCGGGGTTATAGAGGGCCTCTGCAGGATACACATTACCTCTCTCTTTGCCTCGGGGCAACCCCCTCCTTCGGCGCCCCAGCG
>NC_051412.1:40829198-40829332 GCF_015228065.2 Penaeus monodon
GTCCCCTAGGATAAGCCTCGAGCGGTAGGGAATGGAAGGGGAACTGAACCTTATGGGGTTTAACTCGAGCGCTCCTCTTGCCCCTTCCGCGCCCATTAAGTTGTTAAGTAGTCAGGAGCTGTTATTCAATTAAA
>NC_051412.1:40829355-40829435 GCF_015228065.2 Penaeus monodon
GATAGTCATTAGCTTGTCAGTGATGAAAGACATTGTTATGAGAGAATAAAAAGGTAAGAAACATGAGAAAGATAGGGAGT
>NC_051412.1:40830273-40830833 GCF_015228065.2 Penaeus monodon
TTTAAAAGTTTTAAGTAGTTTTTATTTTAAGGTATTTAAATACGTTTTATTTTAAGATATTTAAATATGTTTTATTTTAAGATATTTAAATACGTTTTATTTTAAGATATTTAAATACGTTTTATTTTAAGATATTTAAATACGTTTTATTTTAAGATATTTAAATACGTTTTATTTTAAGATATTTAAATACGTTTTATTTTAAGATATTTAAATACGTTTTATTTCAAAAGATTTAAATGGTCTTTATTTTAAGGTTTAAACAGTTTTTACTTTAGATTTTCATTTTCTTTGTACAAGTGACTTTCGCTTTTTTATTATTATTAATATTTTTGTCTTACTGCTAATCAATAATTATGAATAATCTTTTTCTTTTTTTTTTGTTTTTCTAAATAAAGTTATTGCCTTGTTTCTTGGCTTTATCATGAATTCTTTCTATTTCTTTTACTTTATCATTTTTATCCTGTGTTTTCTTTTCTCTTTCTCTTACCCTTTTGTTTGCCTTTTATGTTGTTTTCTATTTATCAGTCTTTTTTCTCTCTTTTTTTCGCTTGGGTAAT
>NC_051412.1:40831146-40831264 GCF_015228065.2 Penaeus monodon
TTTACCCTTCCTCATGTATTCTCTTAACATCCATTACCCTTTCTTACCTTTCCTTTTCATCGCCCCTCCTCTTCCTCTCTTCCCTAACATCCCTTCCTCCTTTTCCCTCCTTCCTTCT
>NC_051412.1:40831511-40831742 GCF_015228065.2 Penaeus monodon
TTCCCAAAAAAAAAAAGCCCAAAAAAAAGGGGAAAAACGTAACCCCCCGGGGGAAAAAATTGGGGAAAAACCCCCCCCCCCAAAATTTTATAGAATCCCCCCCCCCCCCCCCAAAAGTAAAAAAAGAAAGAAAAAAGGAAAGATTTAAAAAAAAAAGAAAAATTTTGGGGGGCGAGGTTTTAAAGGGGAGAGTGTGAAAAGGGAATAAAAAAGGGAAAAGGGGAGGAAGGA
>NC_051412.1:40831772-40832030 GCF_015228065.2 Penaeus monodon
ATTAAGGGGAAGGGGAAAGGAAAGGGGGAGGGGGAAAAAGGGTAAAAAGGGGAAGGGGGGAAAGGGGGAAAAAGGGAACGGGGGAGAGAAAAGAGGGAAAAAGGGGGGAAAGGGAGGGAGAGGGGGGGAAAAGGGTGATGGAGGGGGAGGAGGGGGGGAGAAAGAAAAGAGGAAGAGAAAGGGGGTGAAAAGAAAAAAGGGGGGGGGAAGGGGGAGGGGGGTGAATGAAAAAAGGGAAAGGGGGAAGGAAAAATAAAA
>NC_051412.1:40833726-40835543 GCF_015228065.2 Penaeus monodon
GGGAAGGGTGGAACTGAGAGAAAAGAGGGGAAGGGGGAATGAGGAGGGGGGGGAAGGGGTGAACGAGAGAGGAGAGGGGAAGGGGGAAACTGAGGAGAGAGGGGGGGAAGGGGTTTGGGAACTGAGAGAGAGAGGGGGGAAGGTGGAACGGGAGAGAGAGGGAAGGGGGAACAAAAGGAGAGAGGGGGAAGGGGTGGAACGAGAGAGAGAGGGGGGGAAGGGTGGAACTGAAAGGGAGAGGGGGAAGGGTGAACTGAGAGAGAGGGGGAAGGGTGGAACTGAGAGAGAGGAAAAGGGGGAAAAATGAGAAGGGGGGAAGGGGGGAACTGAAGAAAAAGGGGGGGGAAAGGGTGGAACTAAGAAAAAGGGGGGGGAAAAGGGTGGAACTGAGAAAAAGAGAGGGAAAGGGGGGAAATGAGAGAGAATGGGGGGGTGGCTGGAAGAGAGAGGGAAGGGTGGAAAATGAGGAGAGGGGGGAAGGGGAAAAAGAGAGAAGGGAAGGGGGAAACTGAGAGAGGGGAGGGAGGGGGAATTGAGAGAGAGAAGGGAGGGGGGAAAAAAAGGGAGGGGGGAAAGGGTGGAACGGAGAGAGAGAGGGGGGGGGAAGGGTGGGGGGGGGGGTGGAATGAGAGAAAAGGGGGGAAGGGGGAACTAAAGAAGAGAGGGGGGGAAGGGTGGAACTGAAGAGAAAGGGGGAAGGGGGGGAACGGGAAAGAGAGAAGGGGGGGAATGAGAGAGAGAGGGGGAAAGGGGGAAAACGAGAAGAGAGAGGGGAAGGGGGGAACTAAAAGAGAGGAGAGGGGAAGGGTGGAACGAGAGGGGAGAGGGGGGAAGGGGGGAACTGAGAGGAAGGGGGGGAAAGGGGTGGAACTGAGAAGAGAGGGGGGGAAGGGGGGAATGGAGAGAGAGAGGGGGGAAGGGTGGAACTGAGAGGGGAGAGAGGGGAAGGGTTTGGAAGAGAGGAGAGGGGGGGGAAGGGTGGGTGGAAAGAGAGAGAGAGGGGGGAAAGGTGGAAAGGGAGAGAGGGGGGGAAGGGTGGAATAAAGGAGAGAGAGAGGAGAAGGGAGGAACTGAGGAGAGAGAGAGGGGAAGGGGGAACTGAGAGAGAGAGAGGGGAAGGGTGGAACTGAGAGAGGGGAGAAGGGGGAACGAGAGAGAGGGGGGGAAGGGTGGTAAAAGGAGAGAGAGGGGGGGAAGGTGGAAGAGAAAGGGGGGGAAAAAGGGTGGAACTGAGAAAAGAGGAGAAGGGGGGAAACGGGGAGAGAAAAGGGGGGGGGTGAACTGAAGGAGAGAGGGGAAGGGGGAACTGAGAGGAGGGGAAGGGGTGGAACTGAGAGAGAGAGAGGGGAAGGGGGGGAAATGAGGAGAGAAGGGGGAAGGGGGGAAAAACTGAGAGAGAGAGGGGGGAAGGGGTGGAACGGGGAGAGAGGGAAGGGTGGAACTGAGAGAGAGAGGGGGGGAAGGGGTGGAGTGGGAGAGAGAGAGGGGAAGGTGGAAGAGAGAGGAGGGGGAAAGGGGGGAAAACGAGAAGAGGGGGGGAAGGGTGGAACTGAGAGAGGAGGGGGGGGGGGGGGAAACGAAAGAAAGGGGGGAAGGGTGGAACTGAGGGGAAGGGGGGGGAAGGGTGGAAAAAAGAGGAGAGAGGGGAAGGGTGGAATGGAGAGAAAAGGGGGGGAAGGGTGGAACTGAGAGAGAGAGAGGGGAAGGGGGAAAGGGGGGGGGGGTGGAACGAGAGAGAAAAGGGGGGGGAAGGGGGAACTGAGAGAGAGAGGGGGAAGGGGTTTGGAACGAGAGAGAGGTGGGGGAAAGGGTGGAAC
>NC_051412.1:40835969-40836422 GCF_015228065.2 Penaeus monodon
GGGGGAAGGGTGGAACTGAGAGAGAGTATATTGTTAGAAGGAATGACTTTGGTGTGTTGAGGGGGGGGGTGGGGGCTTTTGTTAAACTGTTTTAAACTATTTAATTTTAAAATCTACGCTGGGCTCTCTTGATGCGAGTCGTAGTGAGATTTGTGATTGTGATTTACAGCGTCACGCGTCATGTGCGCCATGCAAAAACTCGCAAACAAACAAATAAACGAAAGCGTGGAGTTGGATAATGAATATTTCTCTACAACTTTTCACGGGAAGATTGAAGTCAAAACTATCATATTAATGGCCTTGATTTAATATTCTGCTTGATAATGATATCACTATTATTTGCTGTGTGTTATATCAACCTCTTTTTTTCAACTTGGGATAAGATCAAAGTAAATTCATAAATGGAATAAAAGTCAGAATAAAATCCAACATGCAAATTTACAACCTGAATTT
>NC_051412.1:40836640-40836777 GCF_015228065.2 Penaeus monodon
CGGCAAAGTAAACTCCACGTCATAGCCGGCAAATCTCTGATCTCTTTTTAGCAAAGCTCGAGCGTCATCTCCCTTGACGCGATCTCTCAGCTGTCGTCGCCCCCCCCCCCCTCGCTCCCTTCCCCATTTCTTGACGG
>NC_051412.1:40836912-40837270 GCF_015228065.2 Penaeus monodon
ACTCCCCAATTTTCACCTCGACCTTTCCTTCCCCCCCAAAAAAAAAAAAAAGAATCCCAAAGCCGAGAATGCCGACGCATCTTGCCAACAGCTGCTGCCGAGCCGGGAAGGGCGACGGGGAGACAAGTTTCCAATCAGATCTTTAATAAACTTTAAGATGGAGACGATTACCTGATGATTTAAATAGCGCAGCAGAAGCATCCCGAGATATTATCCTGCGCGGGTGGATGCTGGAGCCACGTCAATAAGTGTCAATTCAGCCCCGTTTTACAGTGAGACATCGACCTTATCTCCATCCATCTGCATCTGCGCGCGTCTGGGAGAAGCGTCCAGGAGGCAGGCCAATAAATCACTGACC
>NC_051412.1:40837536-40837694 GCF_015228065.2 Penaeus monodon
CATCGCTTGGGGAGTCTGTGGTCTTCCCCGGCCATTGCTTTCAATAAACAGAACCGCAGGACTTTTACTTGTTCTTCGTCGCCTGCAGGAGATGTAATAAACTTTCCACCACGACGCGGGATCCTGAGGGACACTTTTGCGACGGAGAGCTGAAGGCC
>NC_051412.1:40837875-40838228 GCF_015228065.2 Penaeus monodon
AAACTGTGGGCAGATGTGAGCGCTGAGTGTGTGTGGGATAGGCTACGCTGACTGTGGTAGGAGATTGGGTTGGATATGCACGAGTGTGGGTGGGATGTGGGGTGGACTGAGGACTGTGATACGGATGTTGTGTGGGTGAAGTGTGTTTGTGTTCTGGCTACGTATATGGAGGCATAGCATATGGCTGAACTGACTGTGGGCTGCTTAGAGTGGGCGGATGCTGTGGACAAGCCAGAGCGTGGTTAAGATGAGATGGCGTTTTCTCGTGACGGCTTGAGTGATGCTAAGCTGTTGTGCGTGGTCTGTGTGTGGGCTTTCTTTATAGGCTGAAGGGAATTAATGCGTGGGCTACT
>NC_051412.1:40838437-40838766 GCF_015228065.2 Penaeus monodon
CGGGCTTCATCAAGGTGCCTCGTAAACATCGATGATGTCGAAGGTTTAAAACCAGGATCCCACAAGACCTCACCCTCCCTCCATCACCTCAACTGACACGAACAGTGGAAGTTCACAGTTCAAAGTGCGTAAAAGTGTTATGGAACATAAAATTCCCAGAAGCAGACAAGGATTTCGCGCAAGTGCCGACAATGTTTCGAGTCTTGAGTGTTCCGAAACAGGAAAATGAAACTGCGCCAATCATGTCTCTTGCCATTTGAAGCTACGTATCACGTAGAAGGAAGTGATGATCCAGGTTATTATTGTGGTTGGTTCTGATTCGAGGAGAA
>NC_051412.1:40838890-40839097 GCF_015228065.2 Penaeus monodon
TTTCTCTACAACTTTTCACGGGAAGATTGAAGTCAAAACTATCATATTAATGGCCTTGATTTAATATTCTGCTTGATAATGATATCACTATTATTTGCTGTGTGTTATATCAACCTCTTTTTTTCAACTTGGGATAAGATCAAAGTAAATTCATAAATGGAAATAAAAGTCAAATAAAATCCAAATGCAAATTTACAACCTGAATTT
>NC_051412.1:40839497-40840183 GCF_015228065.2 Penaeus monodon
GAACGGCAAAAGTAAAATCCACGTCCATAGCGGCAAATCTCGATCTCTTTTTTAGAAAGCTCGAGCTTATCTCCCTGACACGCGATCTCTCAGTATCGTCGCCTCCCCCCCCCCCCTCGCTCCTTCCCCATTTTTTTCTTGCCGCGTCCCTCCCTCTCTCCTCCTCCCTAACAACCCCCTCCCAATCCTCCTCCGTTTACCTCTCCTCCCCCCCCTCCTCCCAACTTTCCCCACCCTTCCTACCTGCCCCTCCCACCTGACCCTTCCTCCTCCCCCTCCTCTCCATTCCCCAATTTTTCAAACCTCGACCTTCCGTCCCCCCCCAAAAAAAAAAAAAAAGCCCAAAGCCGAGAATGCCGACGCATCTTGCCAACATCGGCTGCCGAGACCGGGATAGGGCGACGGGTGAGACAAGTTTCAATCAGATCTTTAAATAAACTTTTAAGCGATGGAGACGATTACCTGAGATTAAAATAGCCGCAGCAGAAAGCATCCCGAGAGAATATTATCCTGCGCGGCGTGGAATGCTGGCAAAGCCACGTCAAATTAAGTGTCAATTCAGCCCCGTTTTTACAGTAAGACCATCGACCTTATCTCCATCCATCTGAATCTGCGCGAGTTCTGGGAGAAGAGCGTCCAGGGGGGAGGCAGGCAAAGAAATCACTGACCGGGAAGGAAGAAGTCTT
>NC_051412.1:40842112-40842633 GCF_015228065.2 Penaeus monodon
AGAAACATTTATAAAAAAGCGACCATCGCCTTGGGGAGTCTGGGGTCTTCCCCCGGGCCATTGCTTTCAATATAACAGAACCGCAGGACTTTTACTTGTTCTGTCGTCGCCTGCAGGAGATTGTAATAAACTTTCCACCACCGACGCGGAGATCCTGAGGGACAATTTTGCGACGGAGAGATGAAGGCTGGGGTTGGGGGGGGGGGTTTTGTTGGGTTTGGGTGTGGGAGGAGAGTGACTGGGGGGCCATGGGCGGAGCGTGGGGCGGGATTGGGGTCTTTGTGGTTTATAGTGTGGGTGGAGTGTGGAAGCGAGCCCGGAGGTCCACTATTGATGTGCGAGTGGGGGGTTTGGGTCGGTGTGTCGTGAAAGTGCGGCATTGATGTAGGTGTGGTGTGGGCTGGATGTGGGGGGGTTTGTGGGTGGGTAAACTGTGGGCAGATGTGGACCGGCCCGCTTGGTGTGTTGTGGGATTAGGCTACGCTGCACTGTGGTAGGGAGATTGGGTTGGATATGCACGA
>NC_051412.1:40842678-40842995 GCF_015228065.2 Penaeus monodon
GACTGAGGACTGTGCTAGGATGTTGGTGGGGTTTGAAGTGTTTGTTTGTTGTTTCTGGCTACGTATATGGAGGTAGCATGGCTCTGAACTGACCCTCCCCTGGGTGCTTAGGAGGTGGGCGATGCCTTTTGCTGTGGACCAAGCCGAGCGTGGCTTAAGTTTGTTAAGATTGAGATGGCGTTTTCTCGTGACCACCGGCTTGAGTGATGCTAAGCTGTTGTTGCGTGGGTCTGTGGTTTTTTGTGGGCTTTCTCTTTATAGGCCTGAAGGGAATTAATTTGCGTGGGCCTACCTGGGTTTGATGCTCTCAGCAATAA
>NC_051412.1:40843093-40843548 GCF_015228065.2 Penaeus monodon
TTATGGCCAAACACTAGAGTTTCGATGTTCATACCCCGCCATGTGTTGTGTTTCATTGCCATCCCTATGTGCCAGGACCACTGTTTCTGTGCTGTGTGTATGAGTCGGGGCTTTTCATTCAAGGTGCCTCGGTAAACATCAATTGATGTTCGAAGGTTTTTTTTTTAAAACCCGGATCCACAAGTTTCACAGTTCTCAAAGTGCGTTGTTTTTTTTTGGGGGTGTTAAAAAGTGTCTATGGAACATAAAAATTCCCAGAAGCAGGACACGGATTTCGCGCAAGTGCACCGACAATGTTTCGAACGGTCTCCTTGAGTATGTTCCGAAACGAAACAGAAAATATTGAAATGATGAAAACGGCGCCCATCATGTCTCTTGCATTTGAATGAGCTACCGTATCACGTAGAAGGAAGTTGATGATCCAGGTTATTATTGTGGTTGGTTCTGATTCGAGG
>NC_051412.1:40844545-40844991 GCF_015228065.2 Penaeus monodon
TGAGAGAGTACTGAGAGAGAAGGAGACGAGGTTGAGATGAAGGTGTGGGTGGAATCGTTGGGGATTGAGAGGAGAAGTGCTGATGGAGAAGAGACGTTGAGACGAGAGAAATGTGAGAGAGTGATTGTAGAGAGTAGTGAGGAAAGAGAGAGTGGTGAATGGAAGAGGAGAGGAGTGTGAGAGTCGTGTAGAGTGAGAGAAGATGAGAGTGTGGTTTTTGAAGGAGAGAGGGGTGCGTGAGACTGGGGGAGAGACGTCGAAGGAGGATGAGGGGGAGAGTAGACCTAGAGCGATGGAGACGAGCGATTTCGCGACGGAGAGAGAAGAAGAGAGAGAGGAGATCTGATGGAGGTGAGAGACTGAGAGTTGAGAGAGAGGAGTGAGGTTAGAGAGGAGAGGAAATGGACAGAGAGAGGAGAATTGAGTTGAGCGTTGTATTTTGCTTT
>NC_051412.1:40845035-40845153 GCF_015228065.2 Penaeus monodon
CATGCAGTGGGCTCTGGGACGAGAGAGAGAACTAGGAGAGTGGGGGGCGTTCGAGAGATGAGGAGGCGAGGGTGACGTGAGATTGTAGGAGTTGGGAGCAAATTTGAGTGGAAGGGAT
>NC_051412.1:40845300-40846492 GCF_015228065.2 Penaeus monodon
TAGCTGAGACTTTAAAAAAAATCAATCCATTATATCCGCCTCTCCGTTAACCCTTTTTTTTCTTTATGCACTTGTCCTCCCCCACCCCAAATCCCTCTCTCCCCCCCTCCGCCCCTCCTTTCCCTTCCCCCCCCCTCCGTCCCCCATCCTTTCCCCCTTCCTCTCTCACCCTCCCACATCTCCTCTACCCCTCCCCCCCGGCCCCTGCCCCCCCCCCCCCCCCGCCCCCCCCCCCCTTTCTCATGGTCCTCTGCGCAAAACTACATGGAAATTCCCATTCGGCATTATCCAGCTTCAGAGAGGGATTATAATTTTTTTATTATTTTAATTACAGCCACGCAAAGATTTAGTTTTCTTGACATCCTTTTGATCAGCCAACAGGCCCACCCCTCCCCCCGCCCCCCGGCGCAGTCATTGTATGGCCACGCGATCGCGCGGGGGGCTGGTTTTCTGTGGGGCCTGAAAGGGGGTTTTTTTTATTTTATCTATTTTTTCTGGCTCCTGGCCTTTATCTGGGGCTTCGGCGGTTCGTGGCGCGGGGCTTCGGTAATGCTTTTGCTGGCATTGGTTCTTTTTTTCTGACGAGGGTTCTTTTTAAATCACGATGAGTCCTAAGAGTAGTCTGGGTAGTTTGTCTAAAAGGAGTTTTTTTTACGTGGCTTTGTTTTTGGAAAGATAAGGTCTGTCGAGTCTGCCAGCGGTCTTCAGTCAATTAAGGTTGTGCTCTCCTATTCTGTCCGTCTTTTTGTACGAGTCTGCCAGAGGGGTCTCGTAAGGTTCTCACTGTCCGAGTCTTCGGGCGGGTCTCTTCCATGCAGAGGAGGGCCAGAGCAGAGGAGGTTCTCGTCTAAGTAAGGTCTTCCTGGTCCGAGGAGTCTAGCGAGATCTGGCAGAGTCTAGAAAGGTCTGGTGATGTCTCTCGAGGTCTGGCAAGGTCTAGCGGAGTCTGGTGAAGTCTGGGGGGAAGTGTTGACGTCTGGAAGTCTGCAGAAGCCTAATGAAGTCTGGCAAAGTCTGGCAAGATCTGGCGCGCGTCACGGGTCACCAAGTGCCGCTTCTCTGCAACGCTTCTGCTCCTCGCTCACTCGCCGTGCAACACTGCGTAAGACGCTTGGGTTTTCATTTTTGCATTTGTTTTTCAGTTTTCCCCTGCCTCGTATGCTGATTTTTTTGTACGTGCAATAGCGACGTA
>NC_051412.1:40847097-40847211 GCF_015228065.2 Penaeus monodon
TCTAGCTCGTAGAGACTAGTCATCCTTCAACGTTGCGGGAATATTCTCAGGCAATCATCTCCTCGCTCTCCGTCACATCAGTCACTCCTCTCGATTCTCTCTCATAGGTTTTCC
>NC_051412.1:40847396-40847751 GCF_015228065.2 Penaeus monodon
CCTCCCTCCCTCCCTCTTACCCGCATACTGAGTCCACAAAAAGGACACCCCCCACCAAGTGACCAAGGGGTAACTAAAGCGTGACCAAGAGTGGCCAGTGAGTTACCAAAGAGTGAGAGCTCAGTGACCAAAGAGTAACCAGCACGTGAGATAACTGAGACTAGTTACAGGGTGTGACCGAAGAGTGACCAGAGAGTGAGATTAGTTACAAGGTGTGACCAAAGAGTGACAGGAGAGAGCCATGATGAGAGGCTGACGAGAGGCAACATGTCAGAGACTAATGATGATGAACCGGGACGCGACACACACTAATGGATGGCCTTCATAATGCCCATGTAATCAAGACTCTCTATCA
>NC_051412.1:40847887-40848017 GCF_015228065.2 Penaeus monodon
TTAGCCTCCCTATCACAGGCAAACCAAGATGTCCTAAGGCACACCACAGGAGGCACAGCCGGAGCGAGTATGACCCCCAGGCACCACAGCCGGAAGACGAACCACGAGTTACGAGCCTGGGTGCCTGTGC
>NC_051412.1:40848067-40848923 GCF_015228065.2 Penaeus monodon
GCGCGCGCGCGCGCGCGCGCGCGCGCGGCGCGCGCCAGCGCGCTCGCCTCGCCAGTGCGGGCGCTCGCGCGCCAGCGCGGGCGCGCGCGCGCGCGCGCGCGCCGCGCTCGCGCCGCGCGCTTCGCGCGCCAGCGCTCGGCGAGCTCCCGCGCGGGCGCGCGCGCTCAAGGGCGCAGGGCGCGCGCGCGCGCGCGCGACATATCGTTCGCCGAGCTCGTCGCTATCGCGCGAAGCGAATCGACTCGCGGGGCTCTCTCTCTCTCTCGCGCTCTCGCTCTCTCTCTCGCTCTCGCGTCGCTCGCTCTCTGCTGCTCGCTCGAGCCTAGCATGACGGCGCGCGGCGCGTCGAGCCAGCTCTCTCCTGCGCCATCTCATCGCGCGAGAGAGCCAGCGATCCGCGCGCGAGAGAGATAGCCGCGCGCGACGCTGCGCGAGCGCGTCGAGAGAGCGCAGTCGTAGCGCTAGAGCGCGCGCGCGCGCTCGTAGAGCGAGATCGCGGGATCTAGCAGATCGTCATCGACGTCGCGACAGCAGCCGGCGACCGTCGAGCGTCGTTTCTATCGGCGCTCTCGCGTCCTCGTGCTGCCAGCGATCGCGAGAGCGCGAGCGCGCATAGCGCGCTGAAGAGAGCAATGCGCGCTCGCGCTCATAGCGCGCACGCTCGTCGCGCTCAGCGCGCAGCTCGCGCTCTCGTATCGATCTCGGATGCAGAGTACGCGATGCGCTGCCTCTCTCGCTAGAATCTATACGAGGCAAGCGCCTCATAGAGCTATTCTCTCTTATCAGCTCTCTCTATTAGTAGCTCGCTCGCTAGTCTATCTCGAGCTCGATGAGCTGCGCACTCTCTAGATGCGAG
>NC_051412.1:40851325-40852041 GCF_015228065.2 Penaeus monodon
GTCTCTCCCATCTTCGCTGTTCAATCACCTGAATTTATTTATTATTTTCATTTCCCTCTTTGCTTTTCCTTCACTTCGATTTTCACTTCTTCGCTTTTCCCTCTTTCGTTTTTTTTCATCTCCTGAAATTCTTCACCTGTTTCTATCTCCCTCCCTCGCCTCTCCTTTACCTGGGCTATTTCCTCTCTCGCAGTCTCACTGACCCTTTTACACAGCAACAACAAAAGGGTTAACACTCCGCACGCGGCGAGAAATAGCTGCTTTCGAGCCGTTAACTCGGTGTCTTTTGTAGCTTTCTTTTGCTAAGATTATGGCACTGCCTCTCATTCTTGCTGCCCCCCCTCCCCATCCCCCCTCTCCAAGGCTTAAAAAGGTGCCGGGTGTGGGTATGAGGAGAAGAGACAGCAGGGATAGGCCTAGCATATATTTTTTTGTGTGTGTACCCTGATATGCCCGGTAGCTATAATCTGTTTTATCTATCGTATTCCGATATATATTAGCGCCCTCATGCTGTTAAAAAAGCATCATTTGATATATTCCGTCTTATATTTTAGGCTCTCAGTATTGTGCTTTAGGCATTTATGACGTTATCTGAGACCGGTATTCGAAGTCAGTTTCATATCGGGTGAATTTCCATTAGTTAGACCGAGAAGATGAATCTCCCTGTATTGGTTTACTGCATATGAACAAAGCTGAGATCATTAATTTCAACTCTT
>NC_051412.1:40852187-40852623 GCF_015228065.2 Penaeus monodon
ACGCTCTGTAGGCAAGGGGAAGGCTGGTTCGGCGAGGGCGTTTGTTTACACTTGGCTAGCCACGCCCCCTCGCCTACCGGACGTGGCTGTCGTCATTAAGCGACTAACATCCTCTTCTTCCCAAGCGCTCTTCGTCGCCTCCTGTGAACGGGAAGTAGGAAGGGGAACATCCGGCCCTTGTGCAGCACCTTCTGCCGAGTCCTGTCTGCTGGAGTAGACAACAGAACGTCAGATACGCAACACTCGTATTTCATAGCCCGGTGGTTGGTCCTCGCCGTCTCAATCTAGATGGCATTTTTACGATCATTTCCAATCATTTTTTTTGTATGTCGGAGTAGAAGACTCTATTGCTATTCAGCGTGATGCTTCTTGCTAGCACGGCCGGTTTCGGGGACGGGCTAGCAGAATGTGGCCAGCATCAGTATTGGTGTGTGCA
>NC_051412.1:40852658-40852781 GCF_015228065.2 Penaeus monodon
TGCTGGCGTCCCTCGCTGGGGGCCTCGGGAGGAAATTCTTTGGGTAATGACTAATGGACTAATGATCTCGCGAGGCCCCGGACCAGGCTTCGGATATGCTTTCATTATAATTTTGCTCCTTTT
>NC_051412.1:40852855-40852944 GCF_015228065.2 Penaeus monodon
TTTACGCTATTATAACAGTATTTTATTATCACAGTATTTTATTTTTTTTCTCTCATATGCCTCTTTCATAAAGTATGATTTTTGAAAAT
>NC_051412.1:40853086-40853709 GCF_015228065.2 Penaeus monodon
ACGCCGTCACAAGAAGTCCGGAATTATTTCTCATTGCTTTTTTTGCATATGATTAACCTGTCACAGGCGGGAATGCACTGGCCTGGCATATGCCATGTTAGGGAGAAGACCTGAAGCTAAATCATTCCTTTGTCTAAAATGTAACAGAAATTTCTGTTCACGGTCTTTATAATCAACATTTTTTTGTCAGACTTTTCAGATATTTTCGCACATTTTTTTCAATCAGTTTTCTTTGCGATAACAACTCATTGCAAAATAACAACTCATTGCAAAAGGTAATCCGAGCAACTCAACCTTGAGGAGGTTAGTGGCCTTGGAGCGCCGCGGCAAACCACCTCTGACCCACCTTACTTTTGCATGACGTCTGCTGCATGGCGATGCTGTTGGCTGGCCAGGCAGGCATACAAACGCATTTAAAAGCACACGAAACATGCACGCATACGCAAGCACTTATATGAATTGCAGGCATGGGAAGAAACTCCCACAGACAAACATGTATGTTTCGATCATGAAAATATTCATGCACACGCACACGCACGAGCGTATACAAACATAGTAATTACGATCACGGGCAAAAAAATACACACACGCATGCAGTCGTACACACGCTCACACTCTTCACG
>NC_051412.1:40853770-40853854 GCF_015228065.2 Penaeus monodon
TTATAGACACTTATCCCCTTGACCGCAGACACTTTGAATAACACAAATGAAAAAAGAGCGGCATGACGCGCTTAGACACAAAGG
>NC_051412.1:40854380-40854529 GCF_015228065.2 Penaeus monodon
CGGACAACAACCCCCATGGCTTCCCTTGCAAAGTGCAAGTCACGTGGTCTTGTCCTTCTCGCAGAGCCTCACTCGTAGACGCAGGAGAACCAGTGCTATTCCATCATGTGTGCGGCTTATACATGGGATGCACTTTCTCCCTCTCGCTC
>NC_051412.1:40854728-40855152 GCF_015228065.2 Penaeus monodon
AGTGTTAAATCTTTTTCTTTCGACTGTTACAAACCGTATATCATATTTTTTCCTAATGTCATAATAAAGAGCTCTAGTTTGACCAGATTTCCCACTGGAGAGACAAACCTACATAAAACAAACTTTTCTTAACACACGAGATACCTTGTGGAGTAAACATCTTATTAGCTACAGACACTGAACCGCAAAGATTTAAGAGACAAGTTCGATGCCCAAAATAAATTTGCATAATTAGTAGCATATCAAAAACCAACGTATCCTTTTTAATGAGGCGGCATGTCACCTGTCCAGTTCCTTTAACCCTGTGCCGCTCAGCCCATGATTATCAGCCCACGAAAACCTATTCCTAATTCCCGCTTCGACAGCTAAACCGTATTTCCCACTTTAATAATAAATATACAGTAAAAAATTATTTCCCCATTAG
>NC_051412.1:40855204-40855350 GCF_015228065.2 Penaeus monodon
GGTAACTAGCGCAGGGGTGGGGGGGGGGGGTGACAGGTGCCAAGTGCAGAATTAAGGTGATTTTGCTGTCTTCAGGTGTCCTGGAGACGTAAGCGAGGAAATGGTTTGTGTATGGATGAGGTTTTTTTTCTTTCATTTTCGCTTAA
>NC_051412.1:40857268-40857516 GCF_015228065.2 Penaeus monodon
AAACTAAATCCAAGGCAGACCAGGCAACACCACCCACCCGCACGTCCTCGGGAAACCTCCCTCCGACAGAGACACCAGCACTGTATTTAAAGAGTGTTGAAAGCCCCCTTGGGTGTGAGGCGTGGCTGCCAGGGCCTTCGCCTTCCCTGGTCTGCCGTGCCCCCTGGCCAGGGAAATGCCTCACCTGGGCACCTGGTGGGTGGTGGACATAAATACCTTCCAGAAAGGGGATGCTGGCAAGATGCCTT
>NC_051412.1:40857736-40858316 GCF_015228065.2 Penaeus monodon
ACGAAGGTGGCTATTACCATACAAGGATATGCCGAAGAGAAGCCCTGATGCTGGGTTGTGAGGCAGGAGTCTTATAAATATTTGCCTGTTTGTCATGAATAACTTATAACACGTGGTATTAGGTTGGAGGATTTGCAATACATAGGTCTTTATTAAGGAATTGTTTAAAAGATGTTGGCCTGTGAAGTGGGAGTCTCATTAGTCTTATTCCATGACGAGGGAGGCTTATAAGACGCTGGAATGTGACGAGAGAGGCCTACGAAGCCCTGGGTTGTGGCGAAGGAGTCTCGTGAAGCCAGAATCGTGGTGAGGCATGTGCTGACGAGTTAGAATTCCCTTGCTAGTAATAAAAATACCGGTACTACTAACGGGATCTTGCGACAACGGTGGAAAAATAATGATAAGAATGGAGAGTACACAAGACCTTTCCCCATCATCAGCTGTTACGGACTTCCTGTATCGGTAGGGTACAGGCAAAGAGAAATGTAAATCAGAAGAATATAGTAATCGAGAGGTGATGCTCGGATCTGACAGTGGAGGAGATAAGAAAAGAAAAGAAAATACTGCAAATATGGACGGA
>NC_051412.1:40858339-40858538 GCF_015228065.2 Penaeus monodon
GGGGGGGAGATCTTTTTTCCCCCTAGATTTCTTCTCAAGAATTTACTGACAGGAAACACGCAGGCCGAGCAATCCCAACGAATAATACAGAAACAAGAAATTCGAAACCATACCATATTTTCCACAATACAGATTTTTTTTTTTCAACACACGGCAAATCGAAAAAAGGGAAAAAAACACCAACTCGAAAGAATCACAA
>NC_051412.1:40858646-40859361 GCF_015228065.2 Penaeus monodon
TAGCCAAATGAAAATACGATTAACCAAAAACAATAACCACGATCTCATTACGAAAACCGGAAAGTACTTTCTCCTTGTAATCACGAAGAAAATACAAGTCTGTGCGAGAATTCGTGACCGACAGAAAACGGAAAAACACGGCAACGCAGATCGACAATAATATTCAACATGCGACGGAATGACTTTAAACTTTTTCTTCATTTTTTTGAGTCATGGGAAAGAACTAGCCTTGATTTGAAGTTGGATCTCACTTGCAGGTGAATGGACGAATAGGTTGGCCTACATCCGCCTATGCACTGAAAGTCCACAAACAATTACAAATGCACATTATAACACGATTGCACAGCGCAGTTGCTTTCCGGCCGAAGCGTAGCCTGAGACATTTCCAATCAGCATGTCCCACAAAGGTCACGTGATTACACTCCTTTTTCCATCACGGTTTCCGGCACGCAGCTTATGGAGACGAGCGAGGTGTATTCCCACGCACGTCCGTGTTGTTCTTGCGACTCATTTGCCAGATCTTTCTACCTCCGACTCGGGCGTTGGCTGACTCGCCCGTTTTCGAGTCAGGTGAGGCACAAGGCATGCGCTTCGGGAAAGTTCCCTGTTTTTGTTCAGCTGGTTTTGAATGGATTTGTCTGTGTAATTACCCTGGTTAGCAACAAACATTACTGGAGGTTAGGGGTGTACATATGGGTACACACACACACACAAA
>NC_051412.1:40859516-40859658 GCF_015228065.2 Penaeus monodon
ATTCTCTCTCTCTTTTAAGGTAATGATGTGGCCAGCTGGAGGTAAATACAGGATATTTACAATGTATTTGTTTATTTACCATTCGTTACCAATCCTCCAATTCCTCATCATTAAATATTAATAATTCGGAAAAGAAAATGGA
>NC_051412.1:40859944-40860448 GCF_015228065.2 Penaeus monodon
AACAGAAACAGTAGAGAAACAGCAAAACCATCCTACTTTACAGTTACTGAACAGAAGCTCTCTGCGAGGATCGCCTCCTCTCCGGTAGATCGTTACGCACCATGACGTGAAGAATCCGAAGAACTGTATCTGCCAAACCGAGGATCTTCAGGGTACATCATATTGTTCCAGGGTGCAGGAGAGGTACATGAGGAGGTCCACGTTTCTGTTGTAGATGTATCTCCTTGTGCGTAATGTTCTAGAAGGTACAGTCCACACGCTTCAACATACGGAGTTAACGAACTGTTGAGATTTCTGTGAGTGCATTACGGATCACGGGTACAGTACAGGTACCCAACATATACTGTACTGCTTTTTTATACGTAGTGTTATAAGGTACAGCATAGATTTTTATGATTTTGACTTACTGTATCGTCTCTGCTGTAGTTTTTTTTATATACTTCTTCATGACGTGTTAAAAATAAAGATGGATTAAAGTAAGACATATAAAAATGAAGGGAGTGA
>NC_051412.1:40860487-40860564 GCF_015228065.2 Penaeus monodon
AATGACATGAGTTTCCAAAGGATGATGTGAGAAGAGGCTGGAGATGCGAAAGACTAAGTAAAAACGGAATAAAGCTT
>NC_051412.1:40861322-40861555 GCF_015228065.2 Penaeus monodon
TGTCAAATGATCATGATACGAAATCTTTCTAAATTTACTGCCTCCATGAAAGCAAATAGCAGACACTGTGGCTGCAGAACTCATGCTGGCGTTTGCCTGTTCGTTACATATTTTCGTGGAGAAAATATGGAAGTTTGACATACACACGGAGGTATGAATAAGTATACACACAAGCACACATATGCACACAGAAAAATACATGCTCATATAGATGAACACGCACACACGTACAA
>NC_051412.1:40861692-40861801 GCF_015228065.2 Penaeus monodon
GCGTGAGAATGCATGTGTACCTACTTACTCTCAGCATTTCCACGAAAACATACCACCATTCTTTCACGAGAATTACCCACCCTAACATTCAATTCCCCACACGAGTATG
>NC_051412.1:40861880-40862108 GCF_015228065.2 Penaeus monodon
CATCTTCCTTATTACATAATCAAAGGCTCATTTTCGTTGACGCGATCACCACAAGCATCTCCGCCCCGATGACCAGGGCAGCACGGCAACACAGACTAACGAGGCAGCGGTTTGTATGCATTCTCTACTACCACACTTAGGTCACCTTGCTGCGCCCGTGTCGGCTCTTGGTAGTGTTAAAGGCTTTGGTTTTTGTCTTTCTCTTTTCTTTTTTTATCGTTATATACG
>NC_051412.1:40862156-40862296 GCF_015228065.2 Penaeus monodon
TTCTGGTACGAACGATGATATTGGCAACAGCGTCAGTAAAATTTAAAAAGAATTGCAGTGAGGATAAAGCTTGTACTGCTGGCACTGCTGATAGTGAAGATACATCATAACAGTGATAGTAATAAAGCAAGAAAGGTGAT
>NC_051412.1:40862348-40862550 GCF_015228065.2 Penaeus monodon
TGATTTAAACACGCAGCAAAATAAACGAACAATGAACCAGATCGATACTGCGTTAAGCTACCTTCGCTCTCATTCCATATATATATAATTATCTTGCACCATAACTCTCTTTATAAAAAAAAAAGTGGGTTGGCGATATATCTATTTCTTTATCAGTTATATATACATATGCTTGCAATTGCACCCATCGCTCCCCATAGCA
>NC_051412.1:40862804-40862986 GCF_015228065.2 Penaeus monodon
GCCGACACTTGTAGCGACCTTTATTTTGAGAAAAATGGTGACTTCAGCTCCAGGATCATTTCTTATGCCATCGTGAAACTCTCCAGTTTGCCTTTCTGCCGAGATTTGTGATGCATAAAAAAAAGAAAATACATATATATATATTTTTTTTCTCTTTTCTCTCTCGTGGTGATACCTCCCCC
>NC_051412.1:40863373-40863483 GCF_015228065.2 Penaeus monodon
TAACCTCCCAACACCCTATTTTCCTCTCCCCCTGCTACCTTTACCCCTCCCTCTTTACCTTCCCCCCCACGTTTACCCCCTTTCCCCACGTTTACTTCCTCCCACTTCTT
>NC_051412.1:40863570-40863733 GCF_015228065.2 Penaeus monodon
AATTTAGGCAGGCGAGGCGAAAGTCGTGCGCGGGTTCTGGTTGGCCGACTCCTCCGTGCAGAAGACAGGCGGCGGGATTCCTGCGTGACAAAATTACCCTAAGAATACTGCACCTTCCAAGGCAGCCATGCAAGGACGCTGCGAGGACTGTGCATGCCGTGTT
>NC_051412.1:40863968-40864082 GCF_015228065.2 Penaeus monodon
ACGCTCCTCAAGTTCTCACCCTTCAGTATCTACGAGGGTGACCTTCACTCCTCACTACTCGTCAGGTTTCTTCAAGCTTAATTCCTCTTTGTCTTCTTTTACTTACCTATTTAC
>NC_051412.1:40864381-40864467 GCF_015228065.2 Penaeus monodon
CAGCGCCACTGACGCCCGCGGCCCAAACTGCATTCTTTTTTACCCCCCCCCCCTCTTACTGCTGCAAACTTCACACTCTCTTTTTA
>NC_051412.1:40864689-40864992 GCF_015228065.2 Penaeus monodon
CACTCTTCTCCTCTGCATGACCTCACGTTGCATGTTGCAAGTAGCCGAGATTATATGCATGACCGGGAAGCTTCACGATTTTGAACCTTTGAAGCAAATAGTGTTCTTCATGACAGTGAGCTTCTGGCCAAGAGTATAATTAGCGCAAAATTTTTTTAGTTTCTCCCACTCTTTCACTTTTTTTCCGTCCATTTTTTGTGAGTTATTTTTTTTAAATCTTTTTTCGTGTGTGTGTAAGGGGGAGGGGGTGAGTTCTAGCGTAAAGGAATTCATTGACATAGAAAGGAAAACCGTTTATTGGGT
>NC_051412.1:40865071-40865420 GCF_015228065.2 Penaeus monodon
TCCTGGCGTCCAGTCGGTGCGTTAAATTAGCAAGCACTTTTTTAAGGGGAATAACCACAAGAACACGAAAGCAGTCGATTATCTGCCGTATGTATCAGCCCTTATGGCCTCCGGCAATACCTATTTCCGACATCCTGAGGACATCCTGCCCCCCTCCCCCCCAACCTCCTGCTTCTAAGATAAAAAGAATAAGTAAAATATAAATATTTTGGACCTTTTAGCCTTGAGGTCTACTCGGCCAATCTACCTGCACGGAGGGAGACCTTCTACTGACCCCAAGTATTGTTCCATTCATAAAAAAATCACTGTTCCATTCATTCATAAAAAAAAAAGATAAAACAAGGAAAAC
>NC_051412.1:40865757-40865909 GCF_015228065.2 Penaeus monodon
TAGATAATTCTCTCCCTTATCAGCTAATCTACTCTCGCCTGAGCAGACGAAATCATGCGCACACTCACACGTCGCGTATTGCACGTGCGTTGGAGGAATTGGACATTAAAAAGACACACATACTAATATACTGACATTTGATAGATATTTAT
>NC_051412.1:40866067-40866185 GCF_015228065.2 Penaeus monodon
GTTTGCTTGTAAGAATTCTTTGCTTATCACGGTACACTTTCACTGCAGTAAACAATGTGGAATCCGGAGCGGGCTAAGTAGGCGCAAGAATTTAACACTTTTTGTTGGACAGGAATTT
>NC_051412.1:40866712-40867013 GCF_015228065.2 Penaeus monodon
TGTCACTGTTCGTTAAATCTCGGGAGAAGCAGCCATCACTGGAGGCAATTATTCTAAATTTATTGTTTGTCGGCGATGCTAACTGTGGCTCTGCCTTCTGCCACTTCTTTCTTTGCACCTCCAGGCGGCTCGGCTACACGGCTGGCGATTCTTTATTCGGTTTTTGTAAAGCTCTGTTAGCCGGAGAATACGTTGCAACAGTTAGATCTCGCTTTTAGTCCAAACACGTAATGCTGAATCCGCTCTAACTGTGATCTTGGCCGGGAAGGGTATACGGTTCGGATAAATTCACACACACGTG
>NC_051412.1:40867282-40867506 GCF_015228065.2 Penaeus monodon
GACGGATGTACAGGCAGCTTGAACAGATTATTCCGTTTCAAATGAATAGGTTATTCCTCTTCCTGTGAGCCATCATTGTTCGTGAGAATGATAAAAATCAAGCTATAATGCCACTACCACTCAACTTTTTATTTCTCTCTACGTTTCTTTTTTTTCAAAATCAATTCCGGTTTACTTTCATTTTTGCAGTCGGTTACCCGGAAGGTGGGTAGTTGTTTGAACTT
>NC_051412.1:40867802-40867976 GCF_015228065.2 Penaeus monodon
CAAATATCTTATGACAACATTCCCATCAAATTCCAAAATTCCTTATCAGCGCTAATGAGTCGCCGATGATTCAGCATTCGAGGTCGTTCAAACCGCAGTCATTTCCGATCTGCGGTGATGCTCCGGAACGGCCAGGAGGATGGCCGAGGACAGCGGCTCTTAGCCTTTGAATCG
>NC_051412.1:40868375-40868505 GCF_015228065.2 Penaeus monodon
TTATAAACTATTCTAAATTTATATCTAAGGCCCTGGGAGCACTGTAGGTTAAATACACAAGTCCGATAGACCCCTAACTTACCCTACAGTCAGTCGAGGAAACGCACTTTCAAGAAGCCGTCGCCAGGAA
>NC_051412.1:40868564-40868628 GCF_015228065.2 Penaeus monodon
GCAAAGTCCGGCTCAGTAGCCCCGGTTAGGCTGATACTTGTGCAGGCTCTCACACGTGCGCACG
>NC_051412.1:40868935-40869630 GCF_015228065.2 Penaeus monodon
AACATGAGCAATTAAACATGACAATGATCAAAAAGTGTAATGAGAAAGTGACATGACGCAGGAGAAACGATGTCAATGACGAGGAACGAAAAGAAATGAGAAGCAATGAGGAAGAACGAATTTGAGAAGAGAAAATAGTATAAAAATGTGAGTGAAAAGCGAGGGAAACAAGAGATAGGGAAAGGTGAAAGAAGGGAAAGAGAAAAAGAAATAAAGAATTATAATTAGGAAAAAAGAAGAAAAAACAAAATACAAAGAAAAAATAATACACTAAAAGCGTCATCTGAAATAAACGAAGAAGAAATAAGAGGAAATAGAAAGGGAAGCAAGAAAGGAAAAAAGAATGAAAAAGGAGGAAGGATAATGAAGGATAATGATGGGGTATTGTGAAAGAATGAGAGAGTAAATGCGCGAAGAGAGAGAGAAAAAAATCGTTCAATGTAGGAGAAGAAGAAAGAAGGAAAACAATAATAAAAGGAGGAGGAGGAAGGGGATGAAGAAGAAGAGGAAGGAAAAGAAGAAGAAAAAGAGAGAAGAAGAAGAAGAAAAAGTAGAATAAAAAATAAAACAACAAAAAGAAGAAAAGAAGAAAAAGAAGAAGGAGAGATAATTAAGAGAAATATAAAGAAATGACAAAAAACGATCGAGAAACAGGAAAGGAACCAATAACCAACCGAGAGGAAATAGAGAAGAAA
>NC_051412.1:40869704-40869905 GCF_015228065.2 Penaeus monodon
TGAGAGAAATGAATAATAACGAAGAGAATTGGCGAGGAGTGATAAAAAAAGAAAGAGAAGAAAAAGGAAAGAGGAATTAGAGCCTAAATTATCAAAGCGGAGAAGAAACAGAAAATTAAGAAACGAGGGAAGAGGAAAACGAAGAAAACAATCCCAAAAAATAATTGAGGTAAATTCTAAAAAAGAATAAGAAACCAGAGA
>NC_051412.1:40870033-40870209 GCF_015228065.2 Penaeus monodon
ATGAATTAATTAATAAAAAGAATATGAAACATTATAAAAGACAACGACCACAAAACAGGGAAGCAGAAGCCAGAAGGAAAGAGCGAAAGGAAGCAGCACAAACCACTAGAGAAAAACGGACAAAACACCGAAGCGAACTGCACGAGAAATGCTCTGAACACAACGCGGTTCCCATC
>NC_051412.1:40870318-40870402 GCF_015228065.2 Penaeus monodon
TCGCTCGCCTCGTCGCCTCGTCGCCAGTCGATCTCGGCCGGGGAGGAAGTGAGGCAAGGAAGCGAAGAAAAGAAAAAAAAAAGA
>NC_051412.1:40870634-40871148 GCF_015228065.2 Penaeus monodon
TATGCAAATAGACATTCGGCCCAACAGACAGACACACACAGGAAAAGAGAGACCGAAGTAAAACCTCACAGACAGACACAAAACGCACATCATGATCTCTTTCACCGCCGTAACTCACAGCCATTCAGACGAGGCGTTAAAAGCGGCGAAAAAAGAGGTTGAGTAAATCCCCTCTCTCTTCATTCTCTCTCCATTCTCTCTCCATTCTCTCTCCATTCTCTCTTCATTCTCTCTTCATTCTCTCTTCATTCTCTCTTCATTCTCTCTTCATTCTCTCTATTTCCTTCCCTTTCCTTCTTATTTCTTCTTCTTTTCTCTTTCCTCTCTCTTTTCTCTTCTCTCTCTTTCCGGCTTTCCTTTTTCCTCTTCTCTTTCTTTCTCTCTCTCTTCGTCTCTTTCCATCTCCTTTCTTCCGCAGTTTGTTTGTCTAATGTTCTTCTTGGCGATTTCACAATAAACCGGATATTCTAGGCAATCACGGATAAGGCGGTTGTGTGCAGTGTTCCGGCAGAGA